>NC_064304.1:80332691-80639790 GCF_023373825.1 Bactrocera dorsalis
GTATTCACATAGTTTTTTATCTAATTTTTCATCCTCCATTTGCTCTAAGCACAAGCACAGATGCAGTTATTTGAGAAAAATAAAATTTCGTAAATGGTGCTCAAACTGAGATGGTTGAGATTTTGAAATCATCGACCACCACCATGGCACCTAGTTGTTGTAAAATCCCATTATTATGTTAATAATAGTTCACAGATCGGAGCTTAGTATGGAACCTTTGTTAACATGTTTGACATTATCGATGAAGTTTAAAGTGAGATATTTCCAGTTACTGATTCCTTTATCCTTACAACGTTTAATATACAAACTTACATTTATATGTAATTATGTACATATGCTTAAATTGAAGCTATTTTTTACCTTTTTTATTCATAGAACATAAAAGTGATGTAACTGCCGTCGGCACTGCAGTACCGTGCATACATTTTTACATGTATTATTATTTTTCAAAAAAGCTCAGATAGCTCATAAAATCATTTAGCAACACAAATTAAAAAAGACTTTTCAAAATTATGTTGTTATATGTATATGTAAAAATAAAATTTCGTCGTTTCTTTTGCCACATAGATACTGATAATTTAACTGGCTATCATCTTTCATTAATTTTCTGGCATTTGAGCCATAACTAACATTATCATATTAATATCCTATTTAAAGTTTAGTCCAATTATTAAAAATATGTTTTATGTATTTAAAACAAAAAACAAAAAAACAACAATTATTTACAAAGCTGAGTAGAGGCATAAAAAACTCTAGAGTAACACATAATATTGATACGAATTTAACTACTAAGTACTAACATTAAAACAAGCAAAATACGTTAACTTCGGCTGCAATGGTGCTTTAATGCCCTTCAGAGGTCCATTTTTTATGTACATATGTAGAGAAACATTTTTTTCTGATTAGATTGGTCACTTTGATGATGGTAGCCATAGTGGTCCGATCCGAACAATATGAATCGAGAACTTGATTCTGATTATTCAATATGTACGGCAGCTATATGCTATAGTAGTCCGAGATCAGCGCTTTCGAGCTTCTTGGGGAGAGAAGGAAGTGCGATATCTCAAAATCCGAGGAACTAGTACATGTATATACAGACATCCGTACAGCTCGTCATGCTGATCAAATAAAAACCCATAAAATACATACAAATATGGTATATATTTGTCTTGTTGTTTCGAAAAAACATAAATAATAGGAAAACAATTTGTGTACACTTTAGTTGTTTATCGACATTTCAAATTTCCTAAGTGCACACTTGAGTATGAAAAGGTGTGAGAATCGTAAATATTTCATGAATATTTCCATATTTGTTTTATTCTATTTTTTCTTTATTATAAGGTTATTTGGTTTTGTAGTGCTGTTCTCAATCTGACTACAACAACTTCGAACTCGATGAAGAAATTGAAGGCATAAAATAATTTTTTAATGAATTTGTTTATTATCAGGATTAACACCAGGGAATATACCTTCCGATACATATGTATATAGTAGTTTGTAAGTTATATGGGGTCTACGGCAAGTTTTAAAACGATTTCATCCATTTTCGGCACAAAGATCGTAAGATATATTTTCAGATAACTTTTTTTAGATAACTCACTCATTTGCCGACATATGCTTACTCATAAATAATCCACCAACCACTAGAGGCCAAAAGATATATAATAAACCGAACGAAGGACCTGGAAGAATGACTTATACGAGTCTACTATTGGTGCTGGCAACTGTGACTATTGAACTTTATTGCTTAAGTTGATAAACCGTAAACAAAAAGTGCCCGAAATTTTTGTGAAGGATTAGGAAATGAAAAACACAAATTTAACATGTCAAAAATTCATAAATTTGCCTAAAAAAAACAAAAAACAGTGATTAGTTCTTGGTTCTGTGTTAACATAAAGTATATAAAATAAAAAGGAGAAAACAAATGAAAAGAAAAATTTAATTGAAATTGAAATTGAAAATATGTGCAAAAATTAAAAATAATCTTATAAAATATTTAAGAGTATCTTCCCCCTGTATATGGGCTATGCAGTGTAACTAGAAAAAAAATATGTACATACATATATTCAAATGGAAGCTCTTCAAAGTATAACAAAATTTCCTAAGAAATTATCACAAAAGAAGTTGGGTCAATAGCGTGAAATATAATTAGTACCAATTGTGCTTGGAAATTTTAATCCGCAAGGATCACTGACTGCATATCGGTGTAAAAATGATCTGAAAACAATTAAAAACAGTACTAGGAAAAATATCCACAAAATTTGCAGCGTTCGTTGGACCATAGGTACCCGATTTAATTCTGTGTGAAAATCGATAAATCTGAGACAGAGACGTTTGTATGATTAAGCAGGCTTACCCAGATGTTGACACCAGGTCCTTTTGGAGGCCCGGGAAGAGGTCACTGATGAAGACCGTGCTGGGAAACCTGCGACTTCGACAAACACCGACAACACTCGTGTGCGCAAAGTTTTGAACTCATACCCTCGACAAAGTATTATTAATTGCCCAGATGCTAAATTTATTAAAATCTGTGTTTCATGACATTATGACGGAGCACAAGATCATGCGCAAGGTGAGCGTGAAGATGGTCTCAAAAGTACTCATTGCCGACTAGAAATTGCGGCGAGTAGAAGTGTGCCAAGAAAATTTGAATATGTATGAAAGTGACCCCTAATTTTTTAATAATGTAATTACAGGTGACGAGTCATGGAACTTTGAGTATGATCCCAAGACAAAGAGGCAATCTTCCGAGTTGTGTGACGACAGAGGGCTCTCAAGGCGATTCCGAAGAATGCCTTCCGTGGCGCCTTCACTGCTTGGAAACCGCGCTTGCAGCGCTGCATCGACGCAGAAGGAGCCTATTTCGAAAGTTTTTTAAGAATTTTAACGCTTGGTTCAATGTATTCTTTTAAATCGACTCAGTCCTATTACTTTCCGGACAAACGCTGTACAAAGTACTCCATGGCCTAAATGAGAATAATAACATTAAATTCAGAAATTAACACGAATATCTAAATAAATTAAATGAATATCAAGGAATACTGTACCCTAACATAGAGACTAGATTTACGCAGGAAGTTGACGTTAGAAAAGAAAAACTAAACAAAGACAGTAAGGATCCGTTAGAATTCAAACCTAGTAATACAGTTTTCAGGAAACACAGTCACTCCCAGATTTACAAGCCACAAAAAAAAATGTATAGTAAAAATACGATATTAACTTCAAAAGACCAAAAACTTCATAAATCTTAACTCCAATTACTACATAAAGTAAAGGAATAAGCTAACACTAGGTATTTTTTTTTTGTTAGTAGCGGCATAAGAATTCTGCCAATGAAATTCGACACAGCAAAGATGATAGTAGACATAACGAGAAATAACGTTAACTTCGGCTGCACCGAACCCTTCACAGGTGTATTTCTTTTAGTAACTATGTGTCCAGTTTGTATGGAAACTATATGCTATAGTAATCCGATCTCAATAAATTTTTTCGGAGATTATATTATTACCTTAAGCAGTAATCCATGTCAAATTTCGTGAAGATACCACGTCAAATGCGAAAGTTTTCCATACAAGCCCTTGATTCCGATCGTTCGGTTTGTATGACAGCTATATATTATAGTAGTCCGATATCGGCAGTTCCGACAAATGAGCAGCTTCTTGAAGAGAAAATGACGTTTGCAAAATTTCAAAACGTTATCTTAAAAACTGAGGGACTAGTTCATATATATACAGACAGACAGACGGACATGGCTAAATCGACTCAGCTCAACATACTGATCATTTATATACATATGTAGCTTATTGAGTATCCGACGCTTTCTTCTGGGTGTTACAAGCTTCCTGACAAACTTAAATACCCTGTTCAGGGTATAAAAACTTAAAACACATAGCCATGAGAACAAGACACAATAATAAAATACCTTGAAACTACTGCGAGTAAAATTAGGGAAGAAAAATATGTACTAATGGAAGCACAATATCTCAACCACTGATTAACATTGCATTTCTTACTAGGCATCTGACTGAAATTTTGGAAGCCATAGGCATTGGTCAAAATTAATATAATTCCAAAACAAATTTTGAGACCAAAAGAACTGAGAACAATCCGCGAAAATTTAAATTAATCGATTGAAGTTAGATCCAAGGAACACATTTATGCATTTTTAGACCTACAAGCATACTACAAAAACACTAACAGAATATTCAGCATTAAAATACTCATAATACACTGACATTCTTACACATTCTACCACATCATACCCTTCCCAATTATCGGTACGAAAGAAATCATAACAAGAATTAGCAAAACATTCAATATTTCTATAAGCCATGGTCCGATAGTAGAAAGCATATTCATCTGCAACAAATCAACCCTGGAAGAAGCAGAACTCCACTTGTATCGGCAAATTAATGCAGAATCAGCCAGCAAAATGACACCGGTAAAATCTAGTTGCAGTAACACAACTCCCACTATAGGAGGATTGGCCATAATTCACTGCTACAACTGTCAAGTGGAAATCAATGGCATTGCATACAACGATGATTTATTCATATTCAATGAAGACCTTATCACCATACCCCTTCCGACGGTCAAGATCGAAGGTAAATCTAGAAGCAAGACGCTCACATTGACGCTCGCTGAAAGATAAGCAGATCAACTTAGACCACGAGGCAGAATGAAACAACAACGACACAAGCATGCACCTTGCCATTCCATTGGTCATCATTGTAATTAGCGTCGGTCTTGCATTAATGCCCAGGAAGAAGATAATAAAATTGATCAACGATGAAATCATCTTTCAACAAGAATCCGTTAAATTGTTGTCGCCCTCGCTCTACTCTAAGGGGGAAGGAGTCAGGTCCCCACCTGCATTGGTGACGGCACAACCACCAGCCGAACCACCAAGAACGATGATCCAACATGCATATCAATAACAACAACAGCAGTGCACGATCAATGCCCCCAATTAATAAGTGCAACCATTGCACAACCAGAAATCAACGCTGAAAACAAGTGGGCCACTAGACAGTAGATTGTAGAATTAAATGTAATCACTTTATTTTATTGCTAACTAAGCATTATCTATTTTGTAAGAAAAGCCAGTTAACTTTTAGATATTAATTATTCAATAAAATCATTTTATTTTATTCTGCCTGTCAAAAGCAAACTTTGTGTTTTCTATTGAAGACAACAAATGCCCAATTATTATTTTTTCTTAATCGATAAGGGAGGACCATTATATCGCGCGCATATTCACACTTCTAACAAACCAATGCCAATTCGCCACTCACAACCATATCTACAGGCCGTTACACGAGTATTGCATCCGTGCTTATGTGCACACTTTGTACTAAAATGACTTCAAACAAATCCAAATCGCTACTCAATACATATAAATGGGAAGGTCGTTGCCATAGCAGCACATAACGATAAGCTGCTGCCGTGCAGCCGACGTAAGCGCGAGCGTGCACTCATTAATCCGCCTGTCTGTGCAGCAACTTTGTCGTCGGCAATCTTCGCATGCTTGGCTACTTTTTTTTATTTTAATAATTTTATTGAGTATTACTCATTCGACGCTCGGCCCCAGCAATAGCAGCCGCGGCCCCGGCTCTCATGGTCGTCAATTACTTGCTGCAGTTACTTACCTTTTGTTATTGTTATTGTACTACATATGTATGTATGCTTGTATATCGTTACTTTTTTATAGATTTACTACAGCAATAATAAACGCCTAAGCGTTGTGAATCAGCTGTTTTACTCGTCTGGTTGGTTGCTAACACATTACGATGCTCTCAGCGGCATTCCGAGGAGGTGTGTTAAACAGACTCTCTCAAGGTGATTTCTTTGAACTGGTTTCTTGAGAATTTACGCGGAGAGCGGGAGAAATCGAATTTAACTCGGAAGTTTACAGGGAGCAAATTGCGCAATCGAATGTTGTTGCATGTACGTTAGCATAAGCGAGAGGTAAATAACGTTTGCTGAATTGAGAGAGACACGGCCGAGGCATGACTACGGGGTTGAGTGGATGTGTGAGTGAGTATATTTCGTTTTGGCTTGAGTAAAAATGTCTACTTCCGTATTTGGCTATTGCCATTGTGGATGACCTTCCCGTCTCCCGCGGTTTTGTTACAAACAAACGTAAAGAAAGCCAGGCAGACACGAGCATACATACATACATACATGGGAATGCATATAATTTTCTCTGTCGATTAGCGCATGATTTCGTCGGCGTGCTCTTCTTCTTGTTTGCATATTCGCAATCAGCTGATAACAACAACATTTCATTGGAGATGTACATTTCGAAGAACTATTTGAAAACTTCCCATTTAATATGCAAGTTTTAAAATATTTTTTGGTAAATTCCGAAAAGCGAATTCATCTGAAATTAGTATAATGGAAATCTTAATATTTTTTCGAAAAAACACAATCTTTTCAAATGTTTTTCTAATAAAAAAAACTCAATTATATTCTGACTAGAATTTTGAATATTCTGGGTATTCGAGACAATTCATTTTTTGGAGAGATTAAGTAAGTTAAAATGAAAATTGTCGTTAGTCTTCTATCACTCATTATTTACAAAGACGAGTTCCGTTGGAAATGCTTATTATTTCCCGCAAATCCCCTTTCTGTTCGTTATGCCACATATTTAATAAGAACATAGAACTTGGTTTTTCTTTCGTACAGAAAAGTAGCGAGTTTACTTCAAGTATACAAAAAAATGTAAACAAGCAGTTAAATGGGTTCAGGAAGCTGAAAATAAATATGTGTATGTATGTACATATGTACATAGTTCGCTGTATTAAGAAAAATTAATTTATTTCTTGAAAACAAATTAAATGTGATTTGCCTATTGATGCTGATTCATCAACGATCCGAAAGTGCTTACAAAGGAAAATCTTGTGTCCTGAAGCCTAAAGACTAAAGTTGGTATAGGACATGTGTTTCGCTCTACAGAGAAAAGCCAAACAAAATTAAACTTTTTAACTCGGACACGTGGCATTATTAAGGCAACCGATTATGTTGCAATACTTCAAGAATGCATGTTACAGTACGCTAAAGAGAATATGTTGCTATTTCAGCAAAGACCCTATCCCAAAGCTAAATGTACAAAAGAGTTCCCAGATTTAAATCTCATTGAAAATTTATGAAATTCTGTGAAAGCGCCGAAAAGAGGAAAGTTCCACAGTAACAATGACGAGCTTTGGCAACTTATGCAGATTTCATGAAACGCAATTCCGGTTTGCTCTGCTAAAGCCTATTTAAATAATAAAAGAATTAGAAATCAACACAATTGAATTCACATATTCAATGTTGTAATTTTTTTAAGAAAATAAGAATAGACCTTTTATTCAAATGTTAAATCGCAGTATTATATCAAAAAATGCAAAAATAATTATAGAACTTTTCCAAATCTAGTCAAAAATTAAAAAAAGCTTTAAGTATTAATAAAGACGAATATTTAAATATAACGAGCTGAACGAAGTAATGTTGTTGTTCAAATGGTTGCAGATGGTTAAGCTTCAAGTTTAAAGAATTTAAGACTTCTGAGATGAAAACTAAATTTCAATCCCTCGGCGTAGTCATTACCCCGCTACAGTCTCACCGGGCCTCACCTCTTGGCGACCCTACCTACAGACTGTCAGCTTCTTTCATTTTCCTGCTGTTTCTTTTTCAATAAAGACGATTGTTGTTCTTAAATTCTGTACAAAAACAGGAAAAGTCACTTTGCAATCTGGGCTAAATCGTAAATTTTTTGTACTATGTACTTGTGACCGCCTATCCGCGCATCCTTCTTTATGTGTGTACGACAATGCAGCGCTGACGCTGAATGCGGCCAGCATTTCGTCTCGCCTTTGTTCCTCGCATGCAGGTACCACTTTTGTCCTCAGTGTCTGCATTATGTCCACGATGTATGTGTGAGTGTGTAATGCTGCTTCCTTGTGGTTGTGTGCTTGTTTTGCCTATGCCTTTTGTGTTGTTGCCGTCGTTTTGCTGTTGTCTAATCTTTCCGGCAATATCGCCCCTCGTTCACTTAGTCCTTCGGTCGCTCACCAACAAAACTTGAAAACAAACATAAAAAATTGATGCAAAACAAAAAAAACGAAACTAAAAAACAAAAGAACAAAACAAGAGCATATGAAAGCGGAAAAAGATGACTCTGGCAAAATCGTAGAACACTGGGATGAGCGTGCCAGCCGCATCTCATCACGGCGCAGAGCGTCGCGGTATTCATTGGATGTTGTGTTGCCTGTCGTTTGTTAGTTTCGCTGCTCGCGAGTCCGTCTCACTTCTAAGTACTCGTGTGTGCCCCACAGGCTGTCTTTGTAAATCCTGCCTCTTGCACGGTGACATTTGTTACAGGAAGACAGACGATCAAGCAACACAAAGCCAGTCATGCAGGCACGTAAAATTTATTTATGCGCATAAGCATGTTTGCGCATATTCTTAGGCATGTACATATCCATACATACATATATATGTATAATACATTTGTATATGGGTGTGTGTGTGAGTATGGGCATACCTATGAATTCATGCATACATTACTTAGCCGTCTGAGCCGACAGGGTTTCTGCTGCCATCACCGCATTACAAATTCGTCTTCGATAGGATTGTTGCCGGGCTTTGAGTGAGCATTGGCCTTAGCTGCTAAGGCTTCGTTAATCCAAATGGTGAATAAAATTCATTTAGGCATGAAAGTTGAATGGTAATTATTCAATTTCAGCATTTTAAAGTGTAATTTCAGTAATTCGTTTTTATCCAGAAAACGTCGAATTTCGTATGCCATACGGTTCCGACGAATTTCATGCCGTGATTATGCAGATGCAGATAATGGATGTGGAAACAAAGCCATATTTGCGGTATTCTACACACAGCCATACTTACATTTACATACTCGTACGTAGGAAAGGCATTGCTGAAACTTGCTCTTGCCTTAAATTTTCTGGGAACTCACTTCTTTGTGTAGACGAATGATGTATTAGAGAAACCTGATGCAAACGAGAATTGCAACGCTTTTCTAAAAAATACAATTTACTTTGCTATTATTCGAGTCGAGAGGGCCTCCATTTATAAGGTATATATTTGTATAGTAATTATATTATGGAGATGTTATTGGTCAAATGAATATTTCTACGAAATACTGATATTTATATTCTAGAAAGCTCTTTAACGGAAGGAACTTAAGATTTTCGATTCTGAATCAGCCTGATTTCTGCAAATGAAATTCTATTATTATCTCTACTTTATGTCTGCTCAGTTGTCGTAAGAAAAATAGAGCTTTTCAGCGCTTATATTGTATTTGTTCTGTACATTTGTACTTATGCAGGCATTAAATATACATATGTACATATGTACATACATTTAAAAAAGGGGTTTTATTAGACAAGCGGATCAATGCTTGTTTCTGAGTTGGTATTTTGGACACCTGTTCCTTGATTTATACTATGTTCGATTGGTTCGGTTTGAGCGACGCTTTGCGCGCTGCGTCCAATATCCCAGCAAGGTGAGCAATTCGAGCGACGATGGTTCGGTTTCACACCACGATGTTTCTAGGGACGCCTTACAGTGTGCATCGACGACGCCATTACTGTTGTACAGCACTTTGAGCCAAGGAAACAATCAAATTAGTAAGGAAACCTTTTGCATTTTTTGCGATGCCTACGACATCATGAGATTTAACACCGCTGGAATTTTTTTTGTAAGATATATGAAGTCGCTTATCTTAGATAAGCCCAAGACTATTGTCGCCTTGAAAAAGAAAATTCGACGAATATTGCTGACATGCGGAGTCCGATGTAAACGCTATAAAGATAAACGGAGTTCTGAAAACATATCGAAAATCTTGATGCAACATACAGTATTTGTCCGGAAAGTAATAGGACTGAGTCGATTTAAACAAATGTATTGAACCAGTCGTTACAATTCTTTAAAAACTTTCAAAATATCTCCCTTCTGCGTCGAAGCAGCGCTGCCAGCACGATTTCCAAGCATTGAGGGTATCACGGAAGGCATTCTCCGGAATAGCCTTGAGAGCCTGAGTACATGCAGAGGGGATTCTGTCGTCACAAAATGCTTGCCTCTCATCGGCCTTTTCAGGGAATCAAAAGAAGAAGGATATGCTCATTCTTCCGGTCTTCATCAATGACCTATTCCCGGCCCTCCAAAAAGGCCCGGTGTCACCAAAACACACCACTTCTCGCTAAAACAACATCTGGGTAAGCCTGCTTGATCATATCAAACGCCTCTGTCGCAGATTTACCGAGTTTCACATAGAATTTAAACGCGTACCTCTGCTCTAACGAACGCTGATTTTCGGCTTGCTCCTCTCACAGAAACACGTCGCGCGAAAATCTTTGTCCTGATTCTCCTGACTGAGCAGCCGCTCGTTCGTTAGCTAGGAACGCCCTCTACCGAATTCAGTCGGTGCGCGCACGCTCCGAAGTACAGTCGCAGCGAAAGAAAATCAGTCCTGTAACTTTTCGGACAAACCCTGTACACAAAGTATTTCGTCCCTTGAATTTCGTTAAATAAAATACTCACTTGTTTGTACTCACTGAAAAGCAGATATTTTAGTTTTTTTCACGGATATCTGGTCTGTCTGGTGAATGAAAATTTTTACAGCTCATATCTCTTAAAATCCATGAGTTAAGGCTAGTTATAACGCAAAAGAATCCTTCTCTACCATTCATTCTTACTTTTGAAATTCATCACCCCGTTTAAGGAATTTGAGACAGACGATTCAAAACTGCTAGGGACTACATATTTCAATTTTAACTTACCATATATGTATTTCAAATCAAACACGAAATCAGTTCAATGTGTCAAAAAACTCAATACTTGCACAGTGCACTTTTTCAGGATATATTTTTATTTTTCTGAACTCAAGCCCTTTCTTGGTAGCAAAAGAAAAGTTGAGAAATGGATTCTCCTGCTGTTTTTTGCATTAAAATTACGGAGCTACTGCACAAATATTGAACTGAATATTTAATTACACGAGTTTTCATGATTTAACCATGTAATGCGAGTTCTTCACTTATAATATCCAGAACAGGGTGTTTTAAGTTTCCCAGAAAGAAACGTCGGAGAACTTATAAGCCTATGTAAATGATTAGGGTGACGAGCTAGCCATGTCCGCCTGTCTGTACATACGCGAACTAGTCCCTCAGTGTTTGAGACAGCGTCTTGAAATTTTAGTCATTTCACTCTAAATGACCGGTCCGAATGAATTACGGAAAACTTTGTAATTCACAAACAAACCGATCAAAATTATATAAGAAATACACGGTCACAAGCGTCGAATCGAATGTTGGATTCTGAGCAATTTTTGGTCGTTAGTCAATTTGTACGGAACAAACAGTGCACACACCTTTCGTAAGACGAAATGTTCGGTCAAAATGCGATAAATCGATGTTTTTGAGATGTTCAATTCCGTTTTCATGAACTTTAATGATGATTTCAGCAGATTTTTGATGAATTCACGCACAGTTTCGATGGAATTTCCGACATACTGACACTTAAAACGCAATAACTACGCTTCCAATCTATGAAATCTCATGAAACTCTCACTGGACAATCGATAAAGATAGCAGATTCTAACGCACTAACTCGTCATATAGAGGGCGCCACCAGGGGGTACTAGATTCAATAAGTCCTGTTTACTTTGGAATGCTCCTTTGTAATACCATATATGAGAGCTTCTTTAATTATTAATGTATGTTTAGGAAAATCACTGAAAATATCGAGTTAAAACGAATACGAATTTCAAGGCAGCCTGAAAAGCTCGTATCATTGACATCGATAGTTCCAACTTGGCAAAGTTACGGAGTCTACAGTTTGGAATGCACAAGGAATCATTTTCTTTGACTCCGTTGAGGAGGGGAAGAAAGACGAAGTCATGGAAAACGTCCAAATATAAAAAAAGAAGAAAAATTCAGCGTTTTATAAATTAATTAACCTTTTTTTAAAATTATATGATTTGGGCTTCGAATTGCTCCAGGCTTTGCCACAAATGTGTGCATCTACCGAAGGTTTATTATAACCACATATTTTCACCTGGGACGTTGTCCTTTGCAAGCGGATACTCCGTCATAGATAGCGTGAAGAAAAACGTCAGTGCTGTGATGTTTTAAGATCTACCAACCAATTAAATGCTTTCATATACATACATAAATCTCTTTAGAGTGCCAGATCCAAATGGAATGGACAAGCAGGTGGCTGGCACCCGCTCTCCTCGTTATCGTGAACCAACCACTAGTCTTGGAGGACTTTTGGAACGTTTTTGTCAGAACCGGAATGTGAGTACTTGCGTCGACATGCTATCTGAGATGATTTCCTCCTATGTTGCATTTATAACATTGCTAATTCTATTGCTTCAGATGCTGTGTGTGTGGGTTTTTCTTTTCAACATCGCCGGCAAACAGTCAAGAACTACAAAATGTGTTACAGCGGATTTCTTTATAAGAATGTTAATTATTTGACTAAATATAAAATGACCATAAAAGCAAACGCAGATGAGAATGCATAAAATATTGTTGGACTTGGGCAAGCATCCCTTATAACCACTTGTATGTAGTCATTTCACACCTTGCTCAAATTAACGTTCTTTCATGCAAAGCGTTTTTTGTTGATGTGCCATTGCTTATATTCTAAGAAGTGCCGTACTTGCATACATATGTACATATGTATGTACACGCATGTGCATAGTTACTCACTTATTGGTATTGTGCTTATTTATGTATATACAAATTTGTATGGGTCTTAAAGAACTGCAACACCTTACTACTCTTACATATCCAAACACTAAAACGTATACATATGTATGTATGTACATACACATACCCTGTGAGAAAAATTTAGCTCACGTATAAAATTTCTCGGGCTCATCACTTGCACATTATTATTATTTTATATGTTTTCAACCGAAATTTTTAAGTTCAAATCCAGGCAGCGCAAATTGATTGATTGTAGTGTCGTACCTTGTTGCTTGACAATCTACTGTGTCCTCGTTTCAAATTGTTTTATATATTCGGTTCAGCAGAGCGAATGAGACAGAAGTTGTAGAATTTTACTTTCGTCATAAAAAAATTTTCACAAATCGACACATCATTAAAAAATATAATAGCACTAACAATAATATGGACTTACATACATATGTTTGTATGAATGTATGTATGTATGTACCATAAGTAAGATTGAAATATCGACCGTCTCATCCGTTCTTGTAGAAAAAATGACACTTAAAACATAACATTCAAAAATACTGCTTATTACAGCGGGTCAGGTTTGAGACAGATTTTAAGTCGCTGACTGACTGTACATACCAGAAAATCTTCACTATACTCAGTGTCAGAGTTTTGGTACTTTAAATTTGGAAACAGACTTCAAACCATTTAAAAAATGGATACGTTTTATCAGTGTGGCTTAAGGCCTGAAAAATCAACTATCTATCAAATTCTCCCTATGCGCCAAATCTTGGAAAACACTCGTGAAAGGAAAATTGACATGCATCACCTTTTCGCCGATTTTAAAGCCGAAGAGAAACTGTCTCTATGCCTTAATTTGGTAACCCCGCAAAGCGAATATGGGTGAATAAGGTGCAACACCAAAATCTTCGTCGCCATTGAGAAGAACCTCTACGAGACGTTTGATGTAAAGCGAGGTTTCTGACAAGGATACTATCGTGGGACTTCTTCAATCTATTGGTGGTGCACCAACCGCGAAGTTAGTTCTGCTTTCTCCAGACTGGATAAGAAAGCGACCATACCCTTCGCAGCAGTCATCGCATTCGTGACTTGACTCACACATCACTGTTGACAGTGATAACTTTGAAGTCGTAGATAATTTCCTCTATCTTGGAACCAATATCAACAACAACAACAATATCAGTTTTTAAATCCATCGCAAAATCACTCTTGCCAGGAGGTGATGCTTTGGACTGAAATCATAAAAAAAAGATCTAAACATCATTCTTACAATTTGTACAAATCATTTTCTCTCCAATAAGCTGTTCATGCATCGCAACCGCGGATTACTATAGTTTTGAAACTAAAATTTTTTATTAATGGA
Source organism: Bactrocera dorsalis (assembly GCF_023373825.1). NCBI lineage: Eukaryota > Metazoa > Arthropoda > Insecta > Diptera > Tephritidae > Bactrocera > Bactrocera dorsalis. Next base: position 80,346,762 of record NC_064304.1, read on the forward strand.
GGGTTTTATAACCTCGGTGCAACCAATTTTGAAATAAATTATGTGGAATATTTCTGTGTTTCATGGTCGATCAAAGCGCTGAAACGACATTTTTAAATTCATTTGTTCGTTTCGGAACTCATTTGAAACGGTTTGATCAATTTCGCGATTCTGTGAGTATGTTGAAGCTGTAGGTGGCACTGGCAGCAAGTTTGTATTAAATTGCTTTTACCGAGTTGTTTCGAAAGACTTGTTTTTATATCGGTAAATGTAAACTATGTGACACTTAATCCAAGTTATTATTTACATTCTTCTGGCATATTTCAATTTGCTTACATTCAATAAAGGTGGGGATCAGTAAAAAGCACCTAGAACATTTAAAATTTATTAACATATACGAGGTCATACAGACTTAGTGCAAATATTCTACAGCCTTTATTTGAAACTTCGAATTTCAAGGTCGGATATGTATGCCACCACGTGCCAAAATAATGGCTGCGATTTCCAATCGGCTTTGCAACTATAATGGCTATTCATAAGCAGCAAGGCCAAAGAATGTGCAATTGCGGACTCGATCTTTCAAATCCATGCTTCTCGCAACGTCTGTAGGTACTATAAAAATCAGCATCAGTGTGCCTTCCTACCTAGTGCGTTGCTTAGTAAGCGTATCAAAAGAGATCTGATGTCCAAAATCAACTGGTTGAACACCAATTTAAAGAAAGTCGTAATGCACACACGCACATTTCATTGTTCGCGTCGCTGAAAAACTTTTGTAAATAAATCCGTTCGCTGCAAGCGGCAAATGAAAATATCAAATTGCTCTACAAACACGCAACTAGACCGGGCCATGCACATACGTATCTACACACGCATGTACATATGTACAAAAGCCAGTGTGCGGATAAAGGCACAGACAGGCAGACGGATTCCGGAATGGCGCGAAGTGTGGACGAGCAAAGTACGGCGAAAGGCAGATATGCATGCTGCACGAATGTTGTTGCAGGTCACACCTGCTACGCAAACAAACAAAAGAAGCGGCGAGGCAACCAAACACCGGCAATCACACTGAACCAGCAGCGCGACACAAATATGCGCACACATACACTCATACACTTCCCTATACCCGCGTGTGTGCGTTCTTGCAACATTCCATTAAGACCCTGCCTCGGAGGGCTTAGCCATTCCTGCGCGGTAATCTGCCCGCTGTTGAGCAGCAGGCAGTAGAGCGCCCAGCCCAGCGCTGGGTCGGGTTTTATCAGTGCGACTATAATGCGACATAGCAAGGCGAGCACAATTTAGAATAGATTGTGATTTTCAGCTTAATATTTATAATGACCTGGTTTCTCGTCGACCGACATTTCGCTTCAATTCAAGCGCGCAACAAACACACCCCTGCACTGTTACGTACACCGTAATAAATATGCGCTTAATTTAAGCTGCTCCCTTCGACATTCAGTTCGCATTCGGTTACCTACTTATACTCACAATACGAAATAATAATTTACGATTCCGGAGTTCGAAATGAAATGCTTTAATCAACTGAAAATGTAGCTCTGCTTTGATTGCTATGAAGTCTGCGCCCTTCATTTGCCCCTTGCGCTGTTATCTTGCTTTTATCTGGCATAAAAAGTATGTGAATGTGTTTTCCTTTCGATTTAATTATTTTTATTATTTTATACGTCGTCATGTTACCGATTCAATGCTAATCTTACATTATTGTATTGGAGATTATAAATTGTGCATTTCGTTCGAAATGCTTCGACATTTGTTTCTGGGAAACTGGTCTGCCTTCTAATAGTTACACGACCCGATGGCATCAGCGCCGCTGCTGCGCCGCTCCCGTCGCGTTTATTTATGTGGCACGGTGCGCACGGAGGCCGTGGGTTGTGCCACTCTGGCACTCCATCATGCGGCAGCTGAATGAAATATGAAACATTATGGCAGCGTTCAAGAGCTCAACTGTAGCAGGCAATAAAATCGCACTCATTAATCACATTCCCAATAGGAACCGTTGCCGACGGACAGACGTACATACATATGTACATGCATAAATACTTGTACGCTCGGGCGTACAGACGGACAAACAGGCAGGCGAAACCAGCGAGCGATTAAATGAGCGTTTCTGGCGGAATGACGACACTTTAATCCGCCTGGCCGACGCAGCGGGCAGATGAATGTGCTATTTAAAGCGACGCAGGTTGAGCTGTGCTGGGTAAGTCGGTGAGCTAGAGAGTTAGAGAGATAATATGTGGGTTTAATGCGTCTGTGTCTCATTAAGGCAAAAAGCTTAACATTCAATCAACGCAACTGCCTTTCTTCGCTAAAAACGGTTGTGAGATGGTGTAGTAATGTGTAAAATTATATGTAACAAATGTATATTATTAACAAGAAAGGAAGAACTATGTTCGGATCCAATCGAACGTTTCATACTCTTGCAACGTGCAAGAATCAAAGCCAGATTTACCTGGTGCGAAACGTCACCTGATCATATGATCGGTATCCAAATAGCTTACATATAATATATATAATATAGAATGTTCCCTGGGATTCACAAAGTAACTCAATAAAATCACTAATCATATGAAGTAAATTCAGCCGGAAACTCGAAAATCCTGATATTACTTATATAAGGATTACGTCAAGTTTTTGTCCAATTTTATCTATTTTAGACACAAAGATACACTCTAATCCTAATATTGACAAGATTCAACCCATTTTTCACAAACAGACAAAGTGTAGTCATTTATTCCTGAACTTCAATTATATTTCTCACACATTGACCGATATGTATTTGCGGTAAAAAGTAAACTATAAGTTACGTGGACCACATTTCCGGCATTTGGGGGCTTAATCAGTTTCGATTGGATTAGGAAAAATTTTGTTCATAAGGTGACATAGTGTGTTAAAAAATGTCAACAAAGCAGAAAAAATCATTTCAAGCCAGATTAAATTTGCATCAAAAATCTGAGATTTTAAGTAAAATCGACGGTATCCATGGAAATCGATTGGCGTTGGATTATAATGCATCTAAGGCGGTCATCTAAAAAATAAAAAAAACGTCTTGCAATTTTGGAGGAAGTGGCAAACACACATGAATTTGCAACTAAGAAAACTTTACGTAAATTGGAATATCCCGGATTGGAATGAAGAAATTCGCTATATTTTGAATTTTTTGTATAAAAAAGAGAAGAATTAAATTAGTGAAGTTTACAGAGACGATGCTGTAGCATTTCGTGTAGAACCACAATGGTTCGTTCGCTTCCCTTCTGGAAATTTTGAAACTTTGATTTACATTGATAAAAGTTTTACACTGATGGAATAATGTCTCCAGCGGAAAATTGGCAAAAAGTGGTCGACGAAAATGGTACATACATATTTGTTTATTAAATTTATTTAAAAATTATTTAAAAAAAATAAGTTGAAGTTTGATTTGAAATACGAAAAGACTTCGGTTTAACAACCGTTCGGTGAAAAAACCACTATACTCTGTATCAACATGTTGCAAGAGTATAAAAATGCTAATGTATTAAGCAAAACAATGATCAAATTTTCCTCATTGTAATCCCACTTTTATATCTTCATATATACTTATATACAAGTACATATATGAATACTCACTTATTGGCTGATGTATGTATGTGGTATAAAATCACCCATTTCACTTTTCAATAATTTCTTGATTTTTCTCATACAAAAATTACAAATAAATCTTTACTACATATCATACACAGTTAAAGTTAACTAAAACTTCCAATTGTTGAGGATACAAAAACGCTTAAAGCGAAAATGGAGTATTAAGAATTCTTAAATGTCCTAATATCTGTATAAATTCAAATTTGGGTAAACGGTGAGGCCTTTTTCATTTTCTTGAATTTTGTATTTTTCCGAAAATGTTTGAAATTATAATTGTGCTCTCTACCTTTTTTTCGTTAGTTCGTTTTAGTTGTGACGCTGGTTCTGGTCAAGCTTGAAGCTACCGCGCTACCAAATTTCTGCAAGCTAACATTCCGTGAAAATAACTTCAAATTTAGCTGGAGCGACAGAAGCAACAACAACAGCAATAGCAGCAGCAGCAGAGCAACCATAATTACAAACAAAAGGCCGCAAAGAAACTGGAAATGCTAAAAAATGCCGTAATAATGCCCATAAGGGTTTTGGGAGCAGTAAAGCATAAAACCTAACCACAGAAAAGCAACAACAATAATAATGCGAAAAATGCTCAAGCAACTAACATGATTATAAGTAAGCAAAGGTCCGACTATACGGCGCAAGCGGGAACATGTAGAAGGTTAAGCGTCCGGAAAGCTTGTGCTGGCATTGCTAGCGTTGGTCGCCGAGCGATGGCAGCACAGCGGTCGGTTCGAAACGTGCAACGCCCCAGTAAAACCATACAAAACGATACAATAAAATTACTAATTTAATGCAGATAGGCGATACCTTAATGCTATCAATTTACTTACATACACGCACACATGAACACACGTCTATTATTTCGTTCTTTGGCTTTGCTTCGGTTTTGTTTGTGTTTTCCTTCGCCGATGTCGATTACTCTTCAACCATCCTGCTGCCTTCTGCGAAACGAGATACAAGATAAACCTGAGTAGTTACCGAATTTTTCGTTGAAGGCTAACCTGGTTGTGCCAACAACAATGCTCACAAGGCTGATAACAGTAACAAGCACAAATATTCGAAAAGAGGTGGTTAAAATGTGTTTAGCAATTTAGATTCGACCGTCTGTTGACCACAACATATCCATTTAGAAATGTATTCAACTTGCAACACAGTGTGTATATAGTAGACTTGTGAAATGCTTAGCAGGAAGATGAATATAGCTGACGAAAACATTCGTTGCTACAATATCCGAAAATTACAAACCTAAAGCGGCCAATGGCTGGGTTCTACCCCATATTTTAATGATGTTTCTCCGAAAAAAGTTGAGTCTGGTTACGATTCAAATGGCCTTCAAATTTGGTGAAGATATCTTGTCAAAAAAAAAAAGTTTCTCATAACTTGATTCCGATCGTTCAGTTTGTTTGGCATCTATATGCTATAGTGATTCACTATTGTCGGCTCCGACAAATTAACGGTATAAGAAAAGAACGTGTGCAAAATTTCAGATCCATTTCTTAAAAACTAAAGGACTAGTTGGCGTATACACAGACAGACCGGATTTGTAAGTCGACTCAGCTCATCACGCTGATTATTTAGATGTGTATAGTCTACTGGGAAATATTCCCTGTTCAGTGTTTAAAAACCGCTAGACCACTCTACTACTATTAGAATCTTTTAAGCCCTATATTTTTTGAACTACCGAGTCTTTAGTTACCTAAATTAACTTAAGATAGTTTGTTGGCTTTCAAAGAATTTGAAAACATTTTCCGACATTTCGCCCGCACCGTTTACCGCTATATTAGTGGATACTAATTTAAAGATGTCTGAAGCTATAAAAAGCCAGCAGTGAGTAGACGCCAGGTCTAGGAAGTTAAGGGGTACCCTGAATTAGACTTAAGTATTAATATACGTATGTACATAAGTACATATTAAATTTGTATCAGCCCAAGAGCACCGAAAATCACAATTTGTGAGGGAGAAAGTAGTTCGGCCAAACAGGTCACAATTGATTTTGCTTATACTCGTATAGGAGGTGGTTTTAAGGATGATTATATGTATGAAAGCTACCTATGCTACTCGGACATAAAATATCTTTATGTTTTAACGCACCTAGATCATTTCTGGGGAGGTAATATTACATATTTGTATAACTTTTCTTGTCTTTGATATAAATTGACATTTTAATTTATTTTAACAAAAAATTACAATAAATAGAAAAAATTGTCAAAAATAACAGACTTCACTTTTTTTTAATTATTTCTTCACGCTCATTTTCACACCTAACATGCGAACTGGTGAGTGTGTGTGTGTGAAAGCAGCGTTGGATGAATTCAATGAAGCGGCTGTGATACGTTGCGGCTCGCATTAGCAACGGAAATGCACACATGCTCATCTGCGGGTTGATAAGATACCACAGAAAACCAACAACAATACAGCCCTCCGTTCCGCTTCGCGATGTGCACATTTGCTACGAAATCGCTGATTGATGCGGCATGTGTTCATTATTGTCGGTACCTTTTGAGCTCGAAGCGGCGAATAATGAGTGCAACTACTGAGTATCGTAGAAGATTTCGGCTCTACATTTGTCAGTGAGGAAACTGCAATTGGAAATCGTTACACGATTAACACGAATTCAGGAAAAAGTATTTCTAGAGGTAAATGACCCAGATTGGCTACCACGGTGTATATTTTATCCAACAAAAGCTAAAATGTCCAACGCTTTTAATCAAATTAGCAGTCAAAAATAGCGACTAAGTCGTGAAATAAACCCTGACTTTATAATGAAAATGTTGCAAGAGAGCTCAACATTCATTATTTGACGAAATCTTGAATCTTGATTGTAATCCAAATTTGATATTTTATTAAGTTACATATATGTATGTGTTACAGCTTACAGACTAATTTAGTTTTATTGTTATAAATATTTTACTTCGAGTCAGCGAAAATTATATTAAAACCATCCTCAAAGAAAATGTGTATGACATAAACTCAACCGAAGAGGGTAAACTAAATATACTGAGTTGATGTAAAATGGTCAACCAGAGCATCGGAATTTATTATGGTAAGGATAAGTGATTTGAACCAAAGTCTACATCAATTTAATTTATATTCAGCGCTAATACACATAATTTTTAAGGAAAAGTGTATATTTAACATCATTAAAACATCAAGCATTCAGAGTAACTTAAACAAATTAAAGTCAGGTGGAAAGTCGAAAATCACTTTTTGGGATGTATTAGGGACAGAGAATGTTCTGAACTGATTGCGCTAACTTTTGATATTGCTCAGAGATACTAGAGAACATTATTTCAAGCAAATTTTAAATATATAACGCACACTGACCGAGAGATTCGGCATACGGTTTATTAGAATAACGAAATCATTATACTTTACATATATAGTATACGGTATTGTACATGTAAGTTTGGGTGGTTCGTAGATCAATTTCACATACCTTTGGCGTTAAACTATAGTATGTATATTCAATATTATACGCTCACTTACATATTGACCAATATATACGGTATAAAGACAACCAGGAGTTTGAAAATCCCATTTCTGACATTATAACATAAAATTAATAGAAACAGGTGCTCTCTGAGTTTCATTAAAGTACCTAACATGCCAATAGTAAGGTCAGCAGGGTGTTTGAATATTCTGATATTAGTTATAAGTCCAATTTACGCATAAAGATATATTGTTACTAGAGAAAATTGTTCTATCTATTTCATTAAGATAAAACATATTGACCGATATTTGCAATAAAAAGTCGAAAACATTTATATTAGACAATAAGAGTGATATGTTTTCTTCAAAAAAAAAAAAACACACACACACGCACACATTAATTAAGGAAATTAAATTTTTTTTTAATGTGAAGTACTTGTATAATCGATACAACTATATTCGGAATATAACATCCTTCAATTGACCTCCACGAAAGAACGAATTCGATGAAACCAATTTTCGAGTACTTTTTTCACAAAATCAAGTCGTATGTCATGAATAGCAATATTGAAGCTTGAAGAAAGTTTGGTTTATTGCTGAGGACCAATGACTCCATACAACCTCATAAGAAGTAGCCTAATGAAGTTAAATCACAACTTCTCGGGGACCACTCAATGTCAGAATTTCTTGAAATAATCGAATCTCCAAACTTTTCTCGCAATAAATTGGTGCTGCGTGGCACGCAGCCAAGTTTTGTTGGAACCAGACGTTCCAATCGTGGCCATAAAAGGTTAGTTATCATCGATCTTTATTGCTCTCCACTGACAGTAAAGGTGTCACCAGCTTCACTTCGAAAGCAGTACTGACCGACGATTGTACCAGACCAAAAACCATACCAAACTTTCAATTTAGGGCGCGATAAGAACAGAGTAATTTCTGTCTCTGTATAGATAAATACCGCCTTTGACTCATGTCGAGTATACCTTAATCGTCTTTAATCGAGAACTAACTTTATACAAGATATCTTCTTCTGCTTAAATAATCATCAAATTTTGTTTTTACATTACTAAAAGCTAAACAGCCAAAATCACTCGTCTTTTTATTGCACCAAGCCCTTCACACTCAAGCCCTTCCTTAATTATTGATTTCTATGCACAGTAGAAGCAATTGCTTACTATGAATTTTTTGTGAAAATTGTGAACTTCTCGGAGGTACTGAATTAATAACCGTAAAGAACATATACATATATACATATGTATGTATATAGACTTTTGTCGGCCACTGTATACATACCATACGTACATACATACTTACGTATACAGAAATTTTCAAAAACAATTGCTGCTCATTACCATTTCTCATTGTTTCCCTTTATTATCATTCCCCCGTTGATTGATCTACCCGGTTCTACTGCGATCTGAAGCACGTACAAACCAACAGATATACTCAGTACTTAAATGCATTTGTATGTTCATTGTCCCGCTATTGGCATACAATCGGTTTGTTCGAACACTTTTATCACGAAAAAGTTTCATTTCCGTTGTTGTTTTTGCTATTACCATTCCCATCGCCAACATAAAAGTCTGTGCCATTGTTGGCATCTCCGCCATTGCATCTGCTGCCAAGCATACTCTCTTCCATTCCTTGAATATACATATGTATATAGCTTATTTCGATAACGGTATTTTAGTCCATTATTCCGTTTATTTGCTTAGGAACTTCAATAGCTTTCAGTTTTGCTCATTTAGTAATATGGCATTTGGCGTTGCTATTAATGTCGTTTTTGTTGTTGGCTGTATTGACAACTTTTTGAAGTCGCAGCCCCACCCGCTTGTCAGTGGCGCACGCCTCCTTCTGCCTTCCGCCACTTCCTGCAACAACATTTCATAATTTGTTCGTTGGCTCGTTTGCTGAATAGTAATTTTTACCTTCGACGCCGTTTATTGCGCTCCCCTACCATCGACTTAGATGCCCACTCATAACGAGTCGTCACCCCTGCCCGCTTCGTTGGCTACGGCGGTTCGCGGCTGCCGTTGCCGTTCCCTTTCGTTCTGCTTCGAAGTTTCTGTAAATTTGAAATTATTCACAGTTGGCTGAGTGGATAATGTCGCCAAGCGTCCCATAAAGTGGTTGACAGCAAAACTATTTTGCGTTGGCACTGCGGCATTGCCAACTTGACGAAGGGGTTTGTTTAATTTCTTTTTAATATTCCCCTTCGCAGCACTTCGCTCGCACCACTACACATATGCATGTATGTATGTATATACATATACATATATATACATTCAGATTGCCGCATTACAATTCCACACCACATTTGCGAGACGACTGCTGCATGCCCCAGGGGCCAATTACGTAAGAAATGAAGATGATGCTCGAAACTGTTCCAGACATTCACACACACACACACACACATACATACATCCATAGTTTATAATATTTCCATACAATTAAGCGCATTTGCAAAGCACATCAAATATAGGGTACGCACAGTTGCGATCAAATTCTTAGTAGCGTTGGGCACTCTTTTAGTTCATGTGATTAAACTTCGTTTTTGGGATACACTTTAAAATTCATTAGAGTCAGAAGTCGACATGAAAACGGGAAATGACTTGTTTCGCTTAGCTTGTTGTTTTTGTTACAATTTCGGTGCTTTTTATTTGCAAAGCTTTTTCGGTCTGTCAAAATCTTAGTAGTGCGTTAAAGAAATTCTCTGAAAATCTTTGTAAAAATTTTAAATTAACGGTGAGATTAATGTATTCAGCTGAAATTTTTGTTCTTAGTATTAAAATTTTACTGATTTTCATTTAGCAATGTGGAAAAATACAAATGATACAACCGAGAAGCGCGCTATGATAAAAATAAATTTCTCGGGGCAAAACTGATTCTACGGCATGCCTACGTCGCAAATATTATTAGTTGCTTACCCAAAATTGCACCTTATGCCATCAGATACTTTCACAAGTAATAAAAAACGTGGGAGGAAGTCAACAATGTCAGTGAGAGAAGTCAATTCCACTGTCAGATACCCAAGGCAGATTCCATTTGCGGCTTCTACGAGTACAGACATGAAAGACGCCTTTAATGCAAAATGTGACGTTATTTTCTAAAACACATGTTGAACTTTAAATTGGTCTTCTACAAAATGGCGCAACATTTTATGGTTGGATAAATCGAAGATTGTTATGTATGGGAAAACGCGATTGCGTCAATATCTAAGACCTTCACCCAATACCGAGTACCAGCCACGATATATATTTATTTGATCAAAGAAAACATTCCATACTCCTACATCGAGTTACTTCAGAACACCATGCTACCGTATACCAGTGAAGAACTGTCGCTTGTTTGGACGTTTCAGAGAAAGAATGAACTCGAATATATAAGAAATAATGCTAAGTGCTGGCTTGAAGAACAGAATGTCAAGGTAAGGTAAGGTGACAAGGTAATTACATCGAAAATTTATGATCTAATGTGAGGGCACTAGGCTGATTTAAACCGATAACGCTTATATACTGTTAGAGCTTTCATGCACTTTTTTTAAAGTGATAACGCACAATAACGCTGAGACCGCAGCTGTAAATTATTTTTAATGCATGCATCCACAGGTTAATATGAAGTTTATCTATATTAGTACACATAAGGATTAAGTTATCGTAAGAATTACTCTGCTGCCATCTCTCGTTTATACATTAATGAAACTGTCGTAATTCTGATTCTACGGCATGCCAGTGAACATTTACTTTTGGACTTCCATTTGGTCAAGGAATCTATTGGAATCATAGCTTTGGTATTCATTCGATGCTCTGTGTGTTGAGCCAGCTGCAGTAATTGCTGAATCCGATGTTTGATTAACAAACATTTGCAACTTGCAAAAATGGACGAAAATCAGTCAACACCAAGTTAGTCTCTTTATTTTATATTTTACAAAGTGATGGATGGAAGATGAATTTTCGATTTAATGTAATTCTTTTATAAAGTAACCTCTAAGCCCTAACACTAAATTCCATGATATTTTTATTAATTTTCTGCAAACTCACATAAGTATAAAGCATACAAAACAACTTTAACCCTCTAACAAGCAAAACAATCGTGGACAGAAAGGATTGAGAATTTTTTCTAGGGTATTTGGCTCCATAAACTTCAAAAATATCATCATATGATTTTTTGTCCAATTTTTTGTGTTCACATATGAGAATAATCTGAAGCCCGCTTCAGTGCAGCCTTGCCGGTTTAGGTCAAAATAAAGAAATAGGTGTGGTTTCAATTAAAAAGTCATTTTATTTCAAAAGAAAAGAAAATAAGAAAAACAGAAGAAGAATTTCAATAACTAAGGGAGTTTAAATAACAGTTTTTCGTAGTTAAGCAGCATAAATTTAGTTTACAGCAAAAACGCTGCGTTTCTGAACTTAGGCACAATTTACATTTTCTTTTTCCACCATATTTAGGAACCCAAATGGGAAAGTTATCATACCGATCAAAGCGGATATCCGCGACTGGATGTTCTGCTCTTTTCCTCACATCTAGTTTCTTTCCTACGGGTGTTGATGGAGTGAAACTTTGCCGACCAGCAGAACGGTTGAGTTTGTAAGCGACAAGACCAGCAGCTATTTTTTCACGGAACTCAGGCAACTTTAACAGCTTGTCATCTTGCGCTGATAGATTGTTGTTGCCATTTTCTAAATGCAGACGCCGATACAAAATATATGCATTTATCGCAGCCATATCTAGCCGTGTCATCGGATTTCGATTATTTGCGTGGACATTGTAACGATCCATAAGTCCATCCATTAAGTCTACTCCACCCATATGGCTATTACATTGCCGTGTAATTTGGGGGCAATCTACTTCAATATTCTGCTTTTGTTTTCGATCGTAGCGTGCAACTTTGGCCGTTTTCATTTTCTCTTTTAAATGGCTGAATGCCAACGTAAGTTGATGCCAATCGGACTGTCTTGTTATCTTTCCACAAAACCGTGCTGATATCGACACCATACGCAACACCCACGTACTCAATTGAGTAGCCTCTTTCTTCGTTCTTTACATCCTTATTCAACGGAGTCTTGCATTTTCGTATTTTGTTCGCTCGTTATTCTAATTTTGTGCTACTCATTTGCTCATCGACACTTTGGGATAGAATCGAACCATTTGTTGAGCTCTTTTGACAATTTTCGGATATGAAACAATGGACTTATTTCAATTCTCTCGCTTTCATCTCTAAAAGACAAATATCTTTCTATCGCCAAAAACTGTTTTACAGTCATTGTTTCTTGAATTGGAGGGAAAGCATTTTTACTCCAATAGTTCTCCAAATTCGGATAACGGTAAACGGGCATATAAATAAGTACGCCAATGTATTTAACAACTTCTTCATCGTCGATCTTAAACTGGCGGTTGACGTTTTCAGAACAAGCAGCGCGTTTTGTTTCTTCCACAATAAAAATATAGCAGAACAATTAGCGGTAAGCGTGAGTTGGCGCGGAAAGTCACTTCATTCACATGCAAACGCATATTTTTGCTTTGCCAAATAATGTTTAAAAAATCATATTTTTTGGAGATATTTTCAATACCTATAACACATATGTTACCGGCTGAGGCAATCAAGTGCAAACTTTGAATGAAAAACATATAAAGGGCGATTTTTTAAGAGCTTGATAACTTTTTTTTAAAAAAAAACGCATAAAATTTGCAAAATCTCATCGGTTCTTTATTTGAAACGTTAGATTGGTTCATGACATTTACTTTTTGAAGATAATTTCATTTAAATGTTGACCGCGGCTGCGTCTTAGGTGGTCCATTCGGAAAGTCCAATTTTGGGCAACTTTTTCGAGCATTTCGGCCGGAATAGCCCGAATTTCTTCGGAAATGTTGTCTTCCAAAGCTGGAATAGTTGCTGGCTTATTTCTGTAGACTTTAGACTTGACGTAGCCCCACAAAAAATAGTCTAAAGGCGTTAAATCGCATGATCTTGGTGGCCAACTTACGGGTCCATTTCTTGAGATGAATTGTTGTCCGAAGTTTTCCCTCAAAATGGCCATAGAATCGCGAGCTGTGTGGCATGTAGCGCCATCTTGTTGAAACCACATGTCAACCAAGTTCAGTTCTTCCATTTTTGGCAACAAAAAGTTTGTTAGCATCGAACGATAGCGATCGCCATTCACCGTAACGTTGCGTCCAACAGCATCTTTGAAAAAATACGGTCCAATGATTCCACCAGCGTACAAACCACACCAAACAGTGCATTTTTCGGGATGCATGGGCAGTTCTTGAACGGCTTCTGGTTGCTCTTCACCCCAAATGCGGCAATTTTGCTTATTTACGTAGCCATTCAACCAGAAATGAGCCTCATCGCTGAACAAAATTTGTCGGACGTAAAGCGCGAAACACATTTCGAACCGAACACTGATTTTGGTAATAAAATTCAATGATTTGCAAGCGTTGCTCGTTAGTAAGTCTATTCATGATGAAATGTCAAAGCATACTGAGCATCTTTCTCTTTGACACCATGTCTGAAATCCCACGTGATCTGTCAAATACTAATGCATGAAAATCCTAACCTCAAAAAAATCACCCGTTACCTATACCTGAAGATGCTTAAGGTATTTTAGTAAGCATTGATAATCCTACAGGTTTAGCATCAATTGAACTTATATTCAAGGACATACCGGTGATTTGTATAAATGAATCAGTTGCTTCATTCATTTTCCGAAGAGATTTCATCAGGCATATAACCGCGGTCGTTCAATTCATCGTCGCTGTTAAAATCACTATCACCCTCATCTTTTTCAACTGATTCCATTAATTGGACCAACTCTTCATCACTAAGTTTACTTAGATTAAATTCCCTGCTATTTCTGTGCTCCATTTCTCAAAAAAATAAAAATAAAAATAAATAGTAATCAAAGAAATACCTAAGAAAAATTTCGCAACAGGCAAGGCCGCTCTGGGGCGGTCTTCGTGTTTGTGTTCTTAAAACTCAAAATACTTATTATTTTTTATTAAGAAGTATATCACCTTAAAATAAATTAACTTACTTATTCACAAAAAAATTCTTCCGTATGAATATTTCGATAAAACACTTTTTATTTTAACTTTGAAAATTTTAAAATCGGCGCTGAAATTAATTGAATTTCAACACTGAATTTTTGCATTCAACTGACGATAACAACAAAACGAAACGTTACAATGCATTTGTTGATACTAGGAAAATTAAGTTGATATTTAATGGTTCTTATAACAGTTGTAGACAAAAATAAAATAAGACGTTTGTGACAAGTTATTAAAGGCCGCCTAAGGGCTAGTTCAGAAGAATTTATGAAGTAACATTAATACTAACAAGAAAGGGGGCGAAGTTCGGGTGTAACCTTGCACGGATCACAGCCGGCTATATTGCAAACTGTAGTGAAAGGGTTAAACTACATTGTTCGGCGAAATCGTGAATGGATTACTATTTAAAGCAAAAATTATACTAAATTGCGCTCAATCGATTTTATTTATTTTAGCCAATACCTCATAATATTAACATGCCATTTACTAATTAAATGCTTTATGGGTTTCATTAAGGTATATCATATAATATGTCTCTTAAACCATCTGTATGGAGTAAAGTCAGCTTGATATTCAAAATTCTGTTATTAGTTACACAAGATTTAGGTCAAGTTTTCACCCGATTTTAGGCACAAATATACATAATAATTTTCATTGTAATAACTCACACATATGTATATAAAGTATATGGAAGCTATGGGAAATATTGACGCGATTGATCCATTTTGACATTCAGACATACTTCAGAAAAGTATTCTCTCCAAATTTCAATTACATATCCCACGAAATGATCGATATTTTCGCCAAAAAGTCAACTCGAACATTTTTAATCCGATATGGATAATTTCTGGTAATATATGAGGTGACATATTTCAAAGGCAGTATTCGTGGAGGATGGAGTCATGTGTAGGGAGGATGGAGTCATGTGTAGAAGTTCACGCAAGTGAGGAAAGTTCTCTGATCGCCATTCACTTGGGAGTGGCCAGAAACGATTCTTTTGCATATGACTCAAGCAGCTCACGACTTCCGGTCTTTGACCAAGTATCCTCTGGGTAGCCTAAGAACATCCGTTTGAAGGCGAGCTAACGTGAGAAGGCGAAACATCCCCTGCATAGGGTTGTGCGCTGGGTTTGGGACCCGCCACGTAAAAAAACACCCCCAATGAAAAGGAACAACAAGCCTCGGATGAGTGACCCTCCTTTTGATGACGACCATGGCAAACGAAATAAGGACTACGAATTGAGGGCATGCACCTGGAATGTCCGGTCCCTTAATTGGGAAGGTGCCGCTGCCCAGCTGGTTGATGTCCTCGTGAAAATAAAGGCTGACATCACCGCCGTCCAAGAAATGCGATGGACGGGACAAGGACAGAGACGAGTAGGTCCTTGTGACATTTACTACAGTGGCCATATAAAGGAGCGCAAGTTTGGTGTTGGATTCGTGGTGGGAGAGAGACTCCGTCGCCGAGTACTATCATTCACTGCGGTGAATGAACGTCTAGCCACAATCCGCATCAAAGCGAGGTTCTTCAACATATCGCTGATTTGCGCCCACGCCCCGACGGAAGAGAAGGACGATGTGACCAAAGATGCCTTTTATGAGTGCTTGGAGCGCACTTATGAGAGATGCCCCCGCCACGATGTCAAAATCGTGCTTGGCGACTTCAACGCCAGGGTGGGCAAAGAAGGTATCTTTGGCACTACGGTCGGTAAATTCAGCCTCCACGAGGAAACATCCCCAAATGGGTTGAGGCTGATCGACTTCGCCGGGGCCCGAAATATGGTTATCTGTAGTACTAGATTCCAGCATAAGAAGATACATCAAGCTACCTGGCTGTCTCCGGATCGAAAAACCACCAACCAGATCGATCATGTTGTGATAGACGGAAGACATGTCTCCAGTGTTTTAGATGTGCGTGCGCTCCGAGGTCCTAACATCGACTCGGACCACTATATTGTTGCAGCCAAAATTCGCACCCGCCTCTGTGCAGCAAAAAACGCACGCCAACAAACACAAGGAAGGTTCGACGTCGAGAAGCTGCAATCACAACAGACAGCCGAACGTTTTTCTACTCGGCTTGCACTCCTGCTCTCTGAGAGCACTCATCAACAATTCGGTATAAGGGAACTGTGGGACGGCATTTCAAACTCCTTACGTACAGCTGCAACCGAAACCATTGGTTTTCGGAAAGTGCAAAAGAACAGCTAGTACGACGAGGAGTGCCGTGTCGCAGCGGAGAGAAAACAGGCTGCCTACCTCGCAACGTTACGATCGACCACAACACGTGCGGGATGGGATAGATACCGAGAGTTGAAGAGGGAAGCGAGGCGCATTTGCAGACAGAAGAAGAAAGAGGCCGAAATGCGTGAGTACGAACAGCTCGATAAGCTGGCCGACAGGGGTAATGCTCGAAAATTCTACGAAAAGATGCGGCGGCTTACAGAAGGTTTCAAGACCGGAGCATACTCTTGTAGAACCCCCAAAGGTGATCTAGTTACCGATGCCCAGAGCATACTTAAATTATGAAGGGAACACTTCTCCAGCCTGCTGAATGGCAGTGAAAGCACAACACCGGGAGAAGGCGAACCCGATTCCCCAATCGATGACGATGGAGCAGACGTTCCATTACCCGACCATGAAGAAGTTCGAATAGCAATCACCCGCCTGAAGAACAACAAAGCGGCAGGGGCCGATGGATTGCCGGCCGAGCTATTCAAACACGGCGGCGAAGAACTGATAAGGAGCATGCATCAGCTTCTTTGTAAAATATGGTCAGACGAAAGCATGCCCAACGACTGGAATTTAAGTGTGCTATGCCCAATCCATAAAAAAGGAGACCCCACAATCTGCGCCAACTACCGTGGGATTAGCCTCCTCAACATCGCATATAAGGTTCTATCGAGCGTATTGTGTGAAAGATTAAAGCCCACCGTCAACGAACTGATTGGACCTTATCAGTGTGGCTTTAGACCTGGCAAATCAACAGCCGACCAGATATTCACCATGCGCCAAATCTTGGAAAAGACCCGTGAAAGGAGAATCGACACACACCACCTATTCGTCGATTTCAAAGCTGCTTTCGACAGCACGAAAAGGAGCTGCCTTTATGCCGCGATGTCTGAATTTGGTATCCCCGCAAAACTGATACGGCTGTGTAAACTGACGTTGAGCGGCACCAAAAGCTCCGTCAGGATCGGGAAGAACCTCTCCGAGCCGTTCGATACCAAACGAGGTTTCAGACAAGGCGACTCCCTATCGTGCGACTTTTTCAATCTGCTGCTGGAGAAAATAGTTCGAGCTGCAGAACTTAATCGAGCAAGTACAATCTTTTATAAGAGTGTACAGCTGCTGGCGTATGCCGATGATATTGATATCATCGGCCACAACACCCGCGCCGTTAGTTCTGCTTTCTCCAGGCTGGACAAGGAAGCAAAACGAATAAGTCTGGCAGTGAACGAGGGCAAGACGAAATATCTCCTGTCATCAAACAAACAGTCGTCGCACTCGCGACTTGGCCCCCACGTCACTGTTGACAGTCATAACTTTGAAGTTGTAGATAATTTCGTCTATCTTGGAACCAGCGTAAACACCACCAACAATGTCAGCCTAGAAATCCAACGCAGGATAACTCTTGCCAACAGGTGCTACTTCGGACTGAGTAGGCAATTGAGAAGCAAAGTCCTCTCTCGACAGACAAAACCCAAACTTTATGAGTCACTCATAATTCCCGTCCTGCTATATGGTGCAGAGGCTTGGACGATGTCAACAGCGGATGAGTAGACGTTGCGAGTTTTCGAGAGAAAAATTCTGCGAAAGATTTATGCTCCTTTGCGCGTTGGCCACGGCGAATATCGCATTCGATGGAACGATGAGCTGTACGAGATATACGACGACATTGACATAGTTCAGCGAATTAAAAGACAGCGGCTACGCTGGCTAGGTCATGTTGTCCGGATGGATGAAAACACTCCAGCTCTGAAAGTATTCGACGCAGTACCCGCCGGGGGAAGCAGAGGAAGAGGAAGACCTCCACTCCGTTGGAAGGACCAAGTGGAGAAGGACCTGGCCTCGCTTGGAATATCCAATTGGCGCCACGTAGCGAAGAGAAGAAACGACTGGCGCGTGGTTGTTAACTCGGCTATAATCGCGTAAGCGGTGTCTACGCCAATTAAGAAGAAGAAGAGTATTCGTGCAAAGTTTTATCTCGTTATAAAAATTACGTTATATGGGGAATAGGCGTAGTTGTAGTCCCATTTGCACTATAAGATAGAAATGCCAGAAGAATGTTATGTAGCAAATGGAAATGGATTTTCACCGAAGTGAGGGCTGTGCCACGTCCGTTGTTCAAATTTAACACCGGCTCCTTCTCATACCATCTCGAGTGTAAAATTCAATGTCTCTGATGCATTTAGTTATTGTTTTATCGCCCGATATGCAAAACCGGTATGCAAAATCGGGCGATAAAACAATAACTAAATGCATCAGAGACATTAAATTTTTTTGTCTTGTGTCAAATTGGGTGACATAGCTTTGTTGGGTTGGAAAGTATACGCATTTAACTTTTCAAGGTGCGGCGTCGCGCCCACTTTTTGAAGATTTTAGAACAACAGATGACTCTCCTTAGTGTGAATTGTTGTTCCAAATATGAGTTCTTCGGCTATATTTAGTACTTAGTTATAGCGCTTTATACGTTTTCAATTAACGACGTTTTGTGGACGTGACAGTGGTTCGATTACGCCCACCTACAATAGTAAATTTCTTACGATGCCAATGATCATTACTATCAAGTTTTGTTAATATATCATTATTTCTACTCAAGTTACAGCTTGCACGGACGTAGGACAGACAGACAGTTATTCCAGATTTTAACCCGTCATTTTTATCATTTATATATTTACATAACCATATACATATCTATCTTGATCAGTTTTAGGTTATAAATACATCCCTTAGGTTTACAACATGCTCTTATACTCTGTAGCAACAATCTGCAAGAGTGTAAATATATGTTAAGGGAAGCTTTTTCTGTAGGTAAGAAAATGGTTTTACAGAAAACAACTGCGAGTTTGAAACAAAAAATCTTTTTTGCAGTATGGAGCAGGGAGGCTGCTCCCTAATGTATGGGGCTATACGTCATGGTGATACTACAAATCTATGTCATATTCCCCGACGTAATGAACGATTTCATTTGTTGCGCGGGAATGGAAATTATAAAATTGACCCCAAGTATTAGAGTTTGCACCATAGTCTCCGGGTCTAAATATAATCGAAAATTTATGGACCCGTCTCGTCCGCGAACATAGGATTTCGTCGAACAAGGATCGTTTGGATACCTTAAACGAGGAGGAGGGCAAAATTCCATGGACATATACCTGTATATGTTTGGAGTCGATGCTCACCTTTATTATGCAGCTTAAGCGCAAATTCATACGCTCGTAAAACAATATCGCAATTATGAATATTGTAATTGAATGCAGACGCTTTTTGTCACCTAAACTTCCAGAACATTTACTGGTAATAAACATACACATTTTATAGTTTTGAATTGAATGGATAACCTCTACATAAAATTTAGGCGGGCTAGGAGAAATGGGTTGGATTATGACCGTTTTTTTTTTGCTGTGTAATGCAATGGTATTCTATTACGTTCCAAAAATTGAGAAAGGACACAACATGAATAGATTTGATCTTACACTTTATTGTGTTCGTATTTCAATAAATACTCGAAACGTGTTTAATTATTGAGCCTTGTTAAATATGCCATTGTGATATTTTCCAAATCGTAACTTTTCATTTGATAAAGGTTTCTTTTCAGGTATTCTTTAACAAACCATTTAAATTAAGAACTGCTGCTGTTGCCGCTGCAGATTTCGGGCGCTCAATCAGTTGTGACGGTGACGGCCGGCCGGTTTGTTATTCGTATCAGCGATTTCCATCGTCCCTGCCATGACAATCACTTATTCTCTGTAAATTGTGCCGTAAAAAACGTATTTCACATGTTCGTGTTTTTGTGTGTGTGTGTGTGAGTAGCCATCTGTCGGCTTTAAGTTGGACTAAAGTTGCACGGGACAGAGCAGACCAGACAAGCGGGAACTAAGTATGTGCATGTGCGCGTGAGGACCGGCTGTTTGGCTCACTGAGTGTCTGGTGGACTGGCAGTTTTACTTGTAATTTTAGATATTGGAAAAGGATAAACGTTTCATATGCAAATTAGATGCTGATGCATGTCGACAACCAGCCGTTGTGAGAATGTTGTCTTAATGCGCACAAAGACTTCTTCTGAATGCTCGTACATTTCTTTAATAAAAGATTTCTCTACTTATAGGTAACACCCATTAGATTTGAAAATATCCTCTGCTATGCCTTCAATTGACAATAAAAGAAGTGCCGTTCTGGGCTCCTTCAATCTATATTGTCTTGATGGAAAGTAATTTCTTGTTTCTCTGACACTCGATCAAAGTTAATAGAATGCAGGGACAGACCTCAATTTACATCTAATGCATTTTCTAAAGCAATTGCCAAAAGTTATTAAAGCATCTTTTAACGACGCAACACAAGTCCTTCACGGTCATGATGGAAAATTCCTCATTCCTCTGAATTTGTCTACTTTTAATATCAAAAATGGCTCGAAAACATTATTTAACTCAGAGTTGAAATCGATTCAAGTGATATCTCCACAGTTGATCATAAATCTATTTGTTCGATATCTAATAATAGCTCGTTAATTTGTTTTTAGTTGTTTTTGTTTTTGATTGCAATTCTCTTGGCGATGTGACACAGAAACGATTACATATGGCTCAAGCAGGTAACGACTTCCGGTCTTCCGGTCTATTTTCTGGGTAGCCAAAGTACATCCGTTTGAAGACGAATCATCCCCCTAACGATTTTAGGGCATGCACCCGGAATGTCCGGACCTTAATTGGGAAAGTGCCACTGCCCAGCTGGTTGATGTCTTCATTAGAGTGAACGCAGTCCGTAGTCCAAGAATTGCGATGGACGAGGCAAGGACTGAGGTGAGTAGGTCATTGTGGCATTTGGTATGGGACTCATGGTGAAAGAGAGACTCCGTCGTCGGGAAATTCAGCTTTCAAGAGGAAACATACCCAAATGGACGGAGGCTGATCGACTTCGCTGGGCTCGGAATATGGTTATTTGTAGTAATAAATTCCAGCATAGAAAATACAAAAGAACAGCTCATACGATGAGGAGAGAAAGCAGACTGCCTACCTAGCAACAATCGACACAACAAGGGTGTGATGGGATAGACCGCGAAAGTTGAAGAAGGAACCGAGATGCATTTGCAGACAAAAATGAGAGAGAGGTCGAAATGCGTGAGTATGAAGAGCTTAACAAGCTGACCGACAGGGATAACGCTTGAAAATTCTATGCGACAAATAACAGAAGGTTTCAAGACCGGAGCATACTCTTGTTGAACCTCCAGAGGTGATCTAGTAATTGTGGAGGGAACACTTCTCCAGCCTGCTAAATGGCAGTGAAAGCATAACACCAGGAGATGTCGAACCCAATTCCCCAATGGCCGACGATGGAGCAGACGTTCGAATAGCAATTACCCATCTGAAGAACAACAAAGCGGTGGGGCCTCATAGATTACCGGCCAAGCTATTCAAACACGGCGGCGAAGAAATGTTAAGAAGCATGAATCAGTTTCTTTGTAGAATATGGTCGGACGAAAGTATGTCCAACGATTGGAATTTAAGTGTGGTCCCCACAATCTGCGCCAACTACCGTGAGATAAGCCTCCTCCACATCGCTTATAAGGTTCTATCAAGCGTATTATTTGAAAGATTAAAGCCTGCCGTCAACAGGCAGTGTGGCTTTAACCTGGAAAATCTACAACTGACCAGATATTCACCATGCGCCAAATCTTTAAAATACCCGTGTAACGAGGATCGACACACACCACCTTCGATTTTAAAGCTGTTTTTGACAGCACGAAAAAGCGCTGCCAAGGAGACTCCCTGTCGTGTGATCTGTTGTCAATCTACTGCTGGAGAAAATAATTCGAGCAGCAGAACTTGAACGAGCATGTACAACCTTCTATAAGAGTGAACAGCTGCTGGGGTAGTAGTATCATAGTATACTATATATATCAATGGGCTCAACAGCCGCGTCGTTAGGTTTCTTCAGAACGGATAAGGAAGCAAATGGGTCTGGTAGCGAACAAGGGCAAGGCGTAATATCTCCTGTCTTCAAACAAACAGTCGTCGCACTCGCGACTTGACTCCCACGTCACTGTTGACAATCATAACTTCGAGCATATAATTTCCTATATCTTGGAACCAGTATTAACACCAACAATAATGTCAGCCTCAAAATCCAACGCAGAATAACTCTTGCCAACAGGTGCTACTTCGGACTGAGTGTTCAATTGAGAAGTAAAGTCCTCGCTCGGCGAACAAAAACTAATATCTATAAGTTACTCATTATTTCAGTCCTGCTATATGGTGCAGGCATTGGGGATAGTATTTGAGCAAACATTTTATTTCGATAATTTGTTTACTTTTCATACAATACTGTACCGTGAAAACAGTATATGGAATAAAAAATATTGTTATATGAGTGTTTTGTAGCCGATTTCGTCAATTACCACAATTTTACATAAGAATATTGGAATAATGTCATTCACCAACTTTCGTTAAAATGTTCCGAGTAGTTCATAAGATATAAGATTATACCTAGGTGGGCGACGGTTCCTATGAGGACCTTCCAATCATACTCACTCTGAAATGGAATTAGAATTCTTGTAAGAAAACTTCTTTATTTGTGAAGGGTAATCCAGCTTCTGCGCGGCCAAATTTAACGTTATTTCTTTTTCCTGTTTTGCGTTTGAAAGATTATAAAATAAAATTTCGAAAATATTTTTTATGAAAATGTTTCCATTAAAATTCGTTTTTTTTTCTACATAGTCTATACAGCCTACAAAAGATGGCAGCGATATAAAAAATTACACAATACCATATCCTATCGGGGACAGAGAGTATCGAGAATCGTTTTACTTGAAGCAACGAAAAGCAATTCCATTTCCTACAGATTGTTGCTTTCCATTTCGTTAATTTTTTGATTGTTTGCGGTGATTATCTGCGCCCGTTCTTTTTTGGGACTGCCCCATTAAATTCACTTGTGTTGCTTCAGCGCGGCAGATGATGATTGCGGCAACGACAGTCCAACTATTATCAGCGCAGCCACCACCACAATTATCGGCGATGCACCGGCCAGCCTGAGCAGACAGCATAGACAGCAATTACAAAGCCGAACTTGGAAAACAATAACAATGACTCGGCATAGAAAAAGGTAATAATAATGTCGGCAATGGCAACAATTCAACACATCAGCTTCAATTGGTGCACATTAACATCAGGCGCAAACATTTAATATCATATTATTCCACTACCGATGCGGCTGTGCCAACTGAACAGCAACACAATGCGATAGCACATACACACATTTAACGCAATTATTTACGAAATTACGGTGCAACTAACTGACCAAATATCTAGCAATCGTTTGCTCATTCACATACATACATACATATATGTATATCTGCAATAACAAATACTTCTACATACATATATACATACACATATATGGACGTTTCAAATGCATAAACACATACCCTCCTATGGGATAAGCTTTGGGTGCGTTTGTGTGTGTATGTGCCTCGGTGGGCCTCCATCTGATCAAATCATCGTAATCGCAACTATTCTCTATGCCCAATTTGGTTGTTCCACACATTGTTGTTCACGCGAGGATATTTCATGGCATATGCGCATTGTCACTCTTCCATCCGACGAGCCAAAGCCAGGCGGCCTGCCAAGGGTCCCATACTATATACACACATACCTCCATATGTACATATGTACGCGATGTGAACATGGCAATCGGATATTTAGTCTGACGATCGCCCTGTCCATCTTTGGTGCTTTCGAATTCAACGCTCGTCGCGGCAGAGCATCCCATAGAGGCCGAAGCCGTTTCGGGCAGGTGGCGAGCAGACTTGGCGCTGAAGCTTGCGGACATATGTACATACATATATGTATATGTACTTATGTATGTATGCGAGTCATTTACGCATTTGGCAATAAAGCTAAAGTGGTTGTTCATAATTGACGTACGTCTGTGTATGTGTGTGTAGGTCCGCTGTGCAGAACAAATTCGTAGTTTCATGGTATTTATACGTGCAAATTATCTGTAATGGCTAATCGGACTTACGCTCCACTTAATGACTGTTTTCGTTCCGATGGGTCAAGCCCTGAAATCACCATCAGTTCATTTCGTGAGTTTCATTTATAGCATATGTAACTACACTAAGTACACAGATGAGTGGAAATGTAATTACAATTACATTATGCACAGTGAAGGCGAATGTTCCAATTGTGAAATATTCTAATAATGACTTTTCAGTACCCAAAATGAAACGAGAACGTATCGAAACTTTTCTAACATTCAGTTTATTCCCAGAGGTGTATTTCTTCAAGGTTACTTTCACATTACATACAGCATGCACGTCTCATGCGGCATGTTGAACCTGCAAAACCAGTGTTGCATAAATCCTTTAATTTTATCACCTATAACCTTTAATTAACCTTTAGGAAGGTTTCAAAAGTCCAAATTTCGTCATCTCGATCTATAGGTATATTTTCTAAGTCCACCTACATGGGTCGCTTCTAACTTTTATGATTCCGTTGCAATCTTCTTAGCTCAAGACAAGTATTTCGTTTTTCTATTGGTAAGCAGACTTTCAGTGTTTTTTTGTACATTATTGCATCACATGATTTATGATTTATGTAATTTTTTACTCTAGTGCAATGGCAACTTCCACTTAAACATAAAAGTACTTAAGCAACTCCTGTTCGTTATGCTGCGTAAGCCGGGCTGATGCTTCTGTTGGAAATTCAAGAGTTTCTTGTTCGGGTTCACGAGTTTCCACCATTCAATCATTCGTTCCAAAAGCCGATAGTGCTCTTCATTTGCGTTTTATTCATTTCACCGTATTCCGAGCCCAAGATGTGTTCTCAACCAGTTTCTGCTAAGCATTTTCACTTTTAGCTTTTTTCTTTCTTTTTTTGCTTTGTCTATTTTTCGTAGACGCGACCATGAACAGTATGATCCATCTGACTTCCTTCCATTTATTCAATTCTATTCTCGTTGTTGATAATTTCCAAAAGCTTCTAAAAGAGAGCGATGTGTCAATTATAGTAACATCAAGTTTCATCATAAATCGCATGTGACGAACAAAAAAGTATGTAAAGTTTCAGTATGGATGAACCCAATCGGACATTTTGGCAATACAATTTAGTTCACGTTTGTTCCGAAGTAATTAAAGCAAAATCGTAGTTAAAACTAAACTAAGGCGATAATTTCATTAAATTGTCAACTAGACCTGAATTTAAGAAATAGAGGAAGTGGAGTCGTAGCCCGATTGCATGACATGATGTCAGGATAATTTCACTTAAAAGTTGGCAGCCTAGCCTTCATCCAAACTCTCAAATTTTAATGACCCGGACGTTTTATGTAGTAAGTTACTGCACTTTTAGTAATTTTCAACATAACCGTTATATGGAAGGTGGACATGGTTATCATTCTATTCAACTGGAGACATCATCCTGATTATTTTGATGTAGATACATAGCTCTACATCTGTCTCGATCAGTTTTAGGTGTTAAGAACAACTTTTAGTTGAACAAAATTGCGAATTGTTTCGGATCTTTTTGCTCCAAAGTGGATGGACGGGTTATATTATATTGAGATAAACGCGATTAAACTCACCTAATCCCTGAACAAAACTTGTGTAATTTCGACTCGGCTAACCGAAAATGGAGAATAATGAACCCTGAATATTTCTAAGCGATAGTTATCGTCATTAAATCTCAGTGCGAGTGGGATGCCAATTTGTTCCAAAGTCATCAGAAAAAAGTTCAGCCACACATTCAAAAATTACAAAAACATTCAATTAAACTTTTTTCGGAACCCTTCATTTTCTGGTTGAAACGCAGCGCCGAAATAACAGTACCATTTAATTGCTCTAATAATATATTTGAACATTTGCCCCGAGAATTTCAACAAATGCACACATTTGTTAGTGTTTAATGAGTGTGTATTTGTATTTTGTATGTGAGTGTAAACGCCGGCACGCATGCACCCATACTTTTGAGTTTTTCAAGTCTGCACGAAATTATATTAGTGCCATTCCAACCAAAAACTATTCGACCTGTTGTTGTTATTGCTTTTTTTGAGAATTAACAAGCGGCTTCGTCATCAGGGTTCAGTGGTTCGGTAGCAGAGCGTAAAAAATGAGAATGACAGCACGTCGAGCAATTAACGGCAGACAAGTTAAATCAAAAACGCTCGGCAGTCCAAATAAGGGTCTCGGATGTAACAAACTGTCAGGAGGGGGTAAAATACACACTCTCTCATATATGTACATACATACATATGCACTTAAATATGATGAAAGTGCAATAGCACAAATGTTTTGTCCGTCCGCCACGCTCATACAATGCCAGCAAGTGTGCCTATGTGTGTGTGATCGAGGGTGTGCTTCTCTGGATGAATAGATAAAAACGTACGGCAATTGTAAAATTAATTACAACGTTTTATATTTTCGGTTTCTTGGTTTTCGGCATTGCCAGCTCGCCCGTCCTTACTTCATTTGCTTCTTCTTCTCCAATCGCCGTTGGCCACATGCAATGCGAGCATTTCCTTTTCGTCTGCGTTGTTATTTATTATTACTTATTAATGTCTCGAGTCAGGTAATGTGAGGCAAGTATGTACATATGTGTGTGTTTGTGTGAGTCGGTGTGTTTATTTTTGACGGCAGCCGCAGTTGCTGTTCGGCATGACTACTTGCCAAATTGCTTACGATTACTGCAATTTTCATGTGCCGAGCTTGGTATGGGTTAGGCGAGGGCCACCACCGCTCCGTTCAAATACACACAGTTACAACACGGCACCACAGCACACCTCACCAAACATCAGAGCCAGCATTTTTGTCTTGGCTTCGAGGCAGCGCAAGGGAAGGAGCCAATCAGGTAGTCGGTCACGTCACTTGCGGCCGCGCGTCTGTTGCCTGAGCCGTGGAACGGCTGTGCATTGACGTGCTTTTCCGATATGCGTTCGATAATTCCCAATTCGATTCGTAGCTAGCAGCCAGCCAAAGAAATACATATTTTAATAACCACAAAGGCAACGGCGGCAGAAATAATTTAAGCAGTCGACAGTTGGCCGGCCAGCCAGCCCCATTCATGCGATTCGCCGTGCTTATTTATTCACATTTCATTTTTTTTTCGGTTTGTCTCACATTTTTTTTACTCATTCATTATTACTATTATTTTGTTATTATTGTTGTTGTTGTTATTCTTATTGCTGTTTTTGCATTTTTGATTAACTACGTGCTCTGAACTTAAAAGAAACGTCTGTTTGCATTGGGAAAAACTTAATGGCTTTGCCCTTACACCGACCCTTAAGTGAAATACCAAAACAACAAAAACACCAAAAACAAAAATTGCCAATGAAGCGTACGCTGCCGCCTTGTGCAACCCTTCGTTGTGGGCCGAGAGTCAATCGAGTCCAAGCATGACGAACAGCGCGGCTCAATAATGTGGATGGTTAGGGAAACAGAACGAACGCCAACAATTATCTTTCATAAGTACACACACACACACCCATAATTACAGTGCTTATTTTAGACACCACACATACATAAACTACATGGTCGTATGTATGCAAATGAATTAGGGAAATTACAGCCGATATGCTCAACCGTTTACCATAAGTCACCTTTTTTGTTTCGTTTTCTGTTTTTATGCCCTGAATAGGGTATACTAAATTTGCCACGAAGTTTGCAACACCCAAACAGAAACCATATAAAATATGTACATACACATATATGTATATATATATGTATATATATGTATACATATATAAATAATCCGCAAAGCGCAAAGCTGCCATACAAACTGTACGATCGGAATCAAGTTCTTGTATGGAAAATCTTTTAAGTTGTCTAGCTATTTTCACGAAACTCGTATTCCTTGTATGGGAAACTCTTTTGTCAAGATATTTTCAAGAAGTTTGGCATAGGTTATTAACCAAGACATCGCTACAAGTCGGAAGAAATTGTTTAAATCGGACCACTATAGCTTGGAGCTGCCATCCAAACTAATGCTGTGCTATGAAAAAAGCACCTGTGAAAAATATTAATGCTTCAGTGCAACCGAAGTTAATTTGTTTTCCTGTTCTTGGTTTTTTTTTATACAGCAACGGAATTATGCAAATTTTTTGACTCGCCAAAGCGCAGAGGTTTCAGTTTTCCATCCACAGTCAGTTTCATGGTAGCCAACTGCCATTAGTTTCATAGCCAATACGCCGCTGGGACAGTTATTGTTTTACCAATTTATGTTCATACAAGTGCTTGCGTTTTAAGCGCCTTCGATAGCCCAAATATACATTCAAAAACCGTTTCACATTCATTTCCGGCTTCCCATTAACGCTGCAAACAATACCAGCTTTAACTGTGTATAATTGTAAGTGTGTGAGTGTGCACCTGACGGCATTTGTGTATGTATGTGCAGTGGTGTCTGCTTAACTAATTATTCATGCAACCTGCTCGGTGGCCCGCTTTGCCGCTTTGGCACCCCGACATCGAATAAACGCGCCCAACTGTCATTAAAGTCAAATTAACCATTTTGTATTGCGCATTTCAGGTGACTCTCTGCCGGTTAAACCTCTATAAAGGTGCGTGTTCCCCTCTTAGTACACACTTGCGTATTTACCTAAACACAGTTAAGCATACCGGCATTTGCCTTACGCATGTGCCAACACTTTTTTGTGCCAGAAAGTTGGATTTCAGTTTTTTCAATAGCTCACTAGTCGCAAAATGTTCGGAAGATATGTATGTATGTATGCATATACTTAGTCGTAATAAACGACTTCAAATGTGTTTAAATTTACTTTGGTAAACTTTGCCTTAGAGTGCTTTAATTGCAACGGATTTTTACATTAACTAAAATAAGTGCTCCCTTACATGGTTTATGTAAATACATAGGTATTATCTTTCGAAAACATACATGCCTCCAGCGTATACTAGCATTTACAAAAAGTCATAGCGACCCACAAACATTTGTTTAACTATATAGTTTCAGCATGCTTCCACGTCGGCTTTTGTAAAGCCACGCCCAGCAGTGGAGGGTAACATGACTAAAGCCAACGATTTCGTATTACCAGACCCAGAAAATTATTTCGTTGCCTTGGATAATAATGCGTGCCAAATTTCGTGAAAATTCCTCATTAAATGCAAATCCTTACAAGGACTGGGTTTAGATCATTCGGTCTCTATGGCAGCTAAAAGCTATATTAATCCTATCAGAAATATTTTTCAGTGATTGTACCTTTGTCTTGGGTACTGTTCTGCCATATAGACTGAATGATATAATTCCTAACGACAAATTTTCACCGATTTTGGAATATATTATTATTCAAGGCTACGGTACAATCGCTTAAGAAATTGTTGAGATCGGATCGGATCGAACTTTTTAATTTGACGAGATATCTTCACGTAATTCGACATGAATTATTGTCTAAGGCAACTGTACAAACTCTTCAGAGATTGTTATGAAATTGATTAACTAGAATCAGGTTATTCTATGAAACTATGAAGCTTATTTGGGAGAGTATTCTAGCTTTGGTACCACCGAAGTTTACATTTTTTATTTGTTTTTTCGTTGCCATTATTATTCCTGCTATGAACAATAATTTGTTTTTTTTTTCGTAAATTTCCGTCTATATTGAGAGTGTTAATGTGTCTTTCGTCGAGTACCAATATATTTGGTTACGGTTAGACTTAACAAAATTGTTAATGCTTTGTTTCTCCTCATTTGAAAATTATTTTGCAAGCGGATTGTTGTAGAGGTATTGGAAAAAGAATTAACGGTGCTGAGTCTAGATAATGAATACAACGTGCCATTTGCTAATACATCGTATTCGATTCTGAATCCATCCTGAAAACTATTCATCACTACATTACTTGGCACATACACATATCTATGTATATATAGTAATTATTTATCCTTACATGAATTGTATTTATACATATACATACATATATGCATGTATGTACGTACATCACTTTTTAAGTTTGTATTTCAAATGAAAAGAAAACATGTAGCAGTTGACGCACCGAGCCACAAGGACGTACTTCCACGTCAACTAAATTCGTATCTTAAAGCCATAAAGTACTTACAAACCCATTTATGTAACCAGTTCGATTCGTGCCACATTCTATGATGCTCAAACCAATAATGCTCGCCACGTTCTGTACTCGCTCATCCTATCGTAGCATTGCACGCACACGTGTAAATATGTGCATATGTTTTGGATTGCAGGGCCGACTGTCGAACCGGTTGACTACTTGTATGGCGTAATTGATGTGGATAAGGCAGCTGACGCAAGTCTCTTTACTCAGTTTCCATTTGGTCCAGGCCCTATTGTTGAACAAAAAAACTTTTTCGCTTTCTCATGCAAACTTTGCTTTTCACTCTTTTGTGTGAGCTGCGTCTGCTTCCACTTCGCTCCTGCTTTCTTCACCAATCTTTACATAACAAAACGCTTTTTGTTGCCGACTCACGTTCGGCCTTTATTGCTCTGCTCTATGCAAAAAGGTATTTTCTTTCTGTGCTTTTGTTTCCATTTCTATAATTTTATTTGTTATTGTACGTTTTCGTGTTATGAGTTCTTCTCGCTGCAGACGCGTCCTTTGCTCGGGCTGCCGTTGACTCATACCATTCACTGAATGGATGTTAGTTTCCACTCGTAGCTTTTCAAGATTCTTCAGTTTCATATACACACATACTTATGCGTATGTGTATTTCTACCTTAAAAGTTGATAGCTTTAATGCGCAGAGGGGCATTAAGGCTTTTGTATCCACATTTGCCCAACATGTTTCCCAACCGTTGTCTGGTGTGGTGCGAAGATTCCCTGTCCGCCCTGCTCGAGCGAACGCACCACATTGCAAATAAGTTCAAGAAGCACAAACCGAAACAATTTCAGAATAATCAGATTCGGAAGCGCCCTTCCCCCTCGCCAAACACTGTGTGCGTTGCTTTGCAACATTCTTATCTCAGTACACATCCCCTGTCGAAATTCGGGTTATTAATAACAACAACAAGGCAATTGTTTCGGGGTATTTAGCATAAAAAACGCCCTTAAAGGCAATAATTTCCGGCGCAGAAAAAACGGCAAGAAGTAAAAAACCAAATGTTTATTTGTATGTATGTATGTTATGTTTCATATGGGTCCCAGGCGGCTGCGATGTGTTGTCTCTGGTATTAATTTTATACTTTTATGCGCCATAAAGTCCGACCGAAATGAAATCAACGAACAATATTTTATGGCAACGGCTGCGAGTCGCATAAAGTGGGTGTAACCGTGCTCGCATTTGGCGGGCAGCGCGGCTCAATGAGCATGGAATATCAAATGACGAATGTGGTAAGCTTTAGAGGCACATAAAATTTTGTTTTATTATCTAATACTCTGCCACCCTGATGATAAAAAGCGAGTCCATGTAATCGAATTACCAATTTATTTCACAGATACGAAAAGGAGAATAAACATGGAAATATACCATAAAAGCACCGTTATCTTCAGTTAAGCCGCAATCATTGTGTTGAAGGTGGGATGTACATTTATGCACCGTTACATTTTTATACAAAACATATAATTTTAATATAAAATACAATTCATTTCAAATTTTTAAACTATGGGGGCTAGCTTTATCATAGTGAACTTAAAAGAAACGTGGAAAGCTAATTTGAGTCAGTGTGTCAAACTCCACTCAGTTGGCAAACAGTTGATAAATTTCTGCATTATAAAACTTTCGGCAAATTCAACGAGTCGTTTTATCTGGCTAACGGCGATTCAGATTTTATGCGTTTATTGTCCAGATATGAATTGGGTATGCTTTCTTTTAGTAACGCTTTTAATGCGGCAGCATAAAAAAACAATTTTCGGGAATGAAGATCAAAGATTATACCCTTCACAGTGGAATTTGCATAACATAAAAGGGTATAGAAATACCTTTAACTTGACTTTGAACCGAGAGTCTAGTCGCGCATATACAAATAGATCATTTATTTATATACAATGAGCGACGAAAGTCTACGTACAACTCATATTTTTGATGTCTTTCTGAATATATGTACATATGTTAGAGCAATCGAGATAGATGTACGGTCATATGTATATAAACAATTAGGACAACGAGACGAGTTGAATAAAAATTAAGACATATTGATGAAACTTGGTACAAGTGTTTCTTGTCAAAAAAGCGAGAACGATAGGCGTAATCGGATCACTGCCACATCCACAAAAAGCAATTAAAAAAAAAACTTATAAAGTATATACATACATACATATGTATAGAATTGTAATTAGGCAAAGGGGATCGCGGTAGCATGGGGGCACTTGTGGACTAAATTTTTCTAAAAAGTGAGCGACCTTTAATTTTACTGTCTAATATGCATGCATATATGTATCTTAAACCATTAAATCTATAACAACCAAATTCACCCACAGCAAAAATAATAAGAATTCTTATCTGCAGTGTGAAAATGAATAAAATTGGAGGATTATCCCGCTCACTCTCTATGTAACGAATTTTTTTAACTACTAAGAGTATATCCAGGCACGAGAGCGAGAAACCGGTACCCACTCTTACGTTAAATCACATATTTTTGGAACTGATCGATCGATTTCAACCATATTCGTTACGTAGCATCCTCATAATATTCCTATGTTACTCTGAGGAAATGGAGTTACAACTACGCCTACTTCCCATATAACAAAATTTTAAATTCCATCTGGTTCTTTCACATTTTAGTATATATATGTATATGTACATACATAAATGAACACCATTTAATATAAGTAGATAGAACGTGCAGGAATAATAAAGTGTGCACCTCATGATCAAATATTGGCCAAATCGAACCAAAACTGTTCAAGCCCCAAAGTGGTGAAATTTTGTAAGATATTTACGTGAAATTCGGACAGAATTATTTCCTGCCTGATTGCCAAATCGGTGCTGAATCGGTTCAATACTTCCCTTAGCTCCATATACTTAAGAAAAAGATTTTCGAACTCCATATGCATAAGTACATATGTATGTATGTAGATTGGTTTATGAGGTACCTCAAAGAAACCCAGGAAACATTTTATTAGTAAGTTTTATTGGCAAAAATAGATCAACTCGAACCTAGGTTGTTCTGTCTTAATGTTTTCGCCTTCAAAATAGGCCCCATTCGATATTATGCGTTTACATATGTACATTCATATACCACTTCTTCTTTTAACACTTCTCAAACTCGATTTTTGGAATAGCCTTAGTACTTTCAGCGATGCGTTTATAAAATCAACTACTACTGTGATCAAATTTAAAAGTCAATTTTTGATTTATACTTGGCGTTTTTTGTTTCTGTAAGTTGGTAGTACTGTTAGTGACATCTATGCTAAATTTCACGTCAAAATATTCTTTAGTATTTGAGATAAGCGTCATTTTGTGAGGCTGTAAGAGTGAATTCTTCGATTTTTGCCACGTCTGAATTTATTGAATATTTTCAACTAATATCGTGCCCCAACCACCGCATTCGCCTGATTTACCTTCTTGTAACTTCTGGCTATTCAGCAAATTCACATGACTACTCCGAGGACACCGTTTGACTCAAATGAGGATATAATATAAAAGTTGAATCGAAGAAGGCTCTGATCTCATCACGACGGTGGATTTTTCCAAGTGCAATGATGAGCGGAAAAATCGTTGGCATAAGTATATTGCAGCTGGAGGAGATTACTTTGAAGGTGATGAAATGGACAAAATTCACCTTTCAAATTGAACACAGTAGTATACTTGTAAAACGACGGCACTTAAAAGTTATCTTTGTTTTTTGAAATAGGAAAAAGTGACACGGATTCTGGAAAATGTAAAGGCGGAAGCATCGATAGAGTATTGTTTTTGGCCAATAATTCACGAACAAACTATTTTATTAATTTCTTTAAAAAAAAACGGAAACAGCTGTTACAGACAAAGCAATGAAAAATATCCATATTGTATATGGTGCCCACAAATACCGTTATCTGTTAAAGCGTATATTACCTGTATATGCATAAAATTACAAATTTCTCCGCGCAAATATGGTAAAGCCTAAATTAGGCATATATGAATGTACATAAGTATATATGTACATATGTATGTATATTAATCACAATCGGCTTGAAGGGATGAGATTCTGTTTTAAAACGGTAGAGCTTTGTTGCGGGTTTTCATATGTATATGTATGTATGTATGGTGTCTGCATGTGTGTTTCTTAAAGTGCGCAATTTAAACGGCGCTTTTTGTTTCCTTTGTTTGCAGTGGTAAAGTTTTTATTTTCCGTATTGTTCGCAAGCATTTCTGGGGCTTAGCTTTTTATCGTTTTTTGTGCTTAAACAATGCCTCCAACTTTGTTTTGATATCCTCGACCGGTAGCGCGAAAAAACACGCAGAAATAAAAAGGATAAATGCGGCGACCAAGGAGCTCGAGGGGAAACCGCATTGGGTTTTCATTTACATACTCGTATACATATGTATATGTTTGTATTTGTTCTTGCGCGATGTTATTAATGCGTTCGGTCGAGTGTGCTTTTGTCCTTGTGCAACTTTTTCAACCCATTGTACGTATTCGTGTGTGTCTGTAGGTGCGTTGGATATTGCTTGTGTGCTTTAGTGCGCATTTGCTTTAACATTTTCCCATTTTTCCTCGAGCATTTCAATACTTGTGAGATATTGTATTTCTCTGAATCAAGTTCTCAGCTGGTCCCTTGGTACTTAGACGAATACCAACAATAGCAAGCATTCCCCGCTCAAACAAAAACGTGACGTCCTTCTACTACTTTTTATAAACTTATTGTTGGTGTGACTTATTTCTTTTTCCTCCTCTTTCTCCTATTATGTATATTTTCTTTGGCTCTTCGCTTCCTTTCAATGTAAGTCCTTTTGTGTAGCAAAGTTGAAGAAATAAATCAAATCATTTTGAAATTTATTCGCACTTAAATGCGTCTGATTTCAATGGTCGTGCACTCACCTCACCCTGGCTCTGGGCCTTGGCATTCCCGCACTAACGTTCACAGTTACTCAGTCAGTCTCATAGACAGCGAGCCAGTCAGCCGGTTCGCTGAGCCACTCAGTGGGGCACCATCGGCGATAGAAGAAGCAGAAGAAGCTCCTGCGTGACATCATTGCAAATTACGGATTAAACAATAACAAAAAACCGCTTTGAGAAAGGATGATGATTTTGCGCTAAAAGCACATTATTTCTTTCGCTCGCCAACTGATGGCCTTTGATCGTCACGAAACGCGTTGCGGCAGGCACGAATTGGCTTCGCATTAAAGTCGGCAAACCTTCGCCAATCCTCCCCTCTACCTTGGTTAAGAAATCTTCAACTATGCTCTAACTAAAATTGGAACGAATCAGTCCATCAGTTACTCGCGTAGATAGAAACATTTTCGTGTCGCTCCGCGTTGGCATTTCTATTTGGCCATCGCCTTTGTAATGAATGTGCGTTGTAGGTATGTTTGGGCATACATCGGTAAGTGATACCACGCGCATCATCCGCTGGTGACTGGCGTTGTTGAATTGGAGTTGGGCGTCGGCCTTTTCTGTTTTTAAATATTAAATTGTGCTACTTTTGTTGCAAATTAAGCCCTGGAGGGTTATGCGGTCGCACCACTGCGCAAGCTTTTTATTCATAATGAATACGCAAGATACTGTGGTGAATTTGCCCTTCCTCCTAGCTTACAGTTATCATCTGCCTGTGTGCTGCATGTTCATATACATACTTCCATATATATTCATACATATTTACATAAATAAGAAGAGAGTTCTCCTAATCAAATAAGTTTTGTGCAAATACGTACGTACATATTTATACTTATATACACATATTTCTCCTTAAAATATCTTAAGTATTTACCAATACATTTACTTTTATGGATCGTTTTTTTTTTAATTACGAAAACATTAACTTCAGCGGCTATGATATATCGATTAAAAGGGCATACAAATATCTGCTTACTTCTATAACGGTTTCGTATGAGACAGTCATTACTGGAAGAAAGCAGCCATTAAGAATCGAAACATAACATTTACCGCTGTGAAGATTATTTGATCAAAAATAATAAATGCACATACGTACATATGTATACAGGGTTTGTCCGGAAAGTAAGACTGAGTCGAGTTAAAAAAATTTAATGAATCAATCGTTGCAATTCTTCAAAAACTTTCACAATAGGTTCCTTCTGCGTCGATGCAGCGCTGTCAGCGCGATTTCGAAGCATAGAAGGCGTCATGGAAAGCATTCTCAGGAATAGCCTTGAGAGCCGAGGTGCATGCTGCTTGGATCCCCTTTCATCGGCCTTTTCAGGCAAGGAAACAAAAAAGTCCGGAGGCCCAATCTGGGTTGTAGGGCGGCTGCGGAAGTGTTGGGTTGCCGGCCTTGGTTAGGTAGCTGTTCACAAGAAAGACGGTGTGAGCCGAGACGTTATCGTGGTGCAATTCTAATCGGGTGCAATACCTTGTCGGACCCTATTGACCCTTCGTTTGAGCCTCTTGAGAACTTCCACATAAAGGAGGGACAAATTCTCTATAGACGATGATTTGGATGTAAAAAAAGAAAATGACCGCGCGAAAATGTTTGTCCTGACTCTCTAGGTACTCGGAGCCAACTGACCAGCCGCTCGTTCGTTAGCTAGGAACACCCTCTACCCAGTTGGCGCGCGCACTTTCCGGACAAGCTCTGTAAGCATGTGCTGAAATTATAATAGAGAGTACCCACTTTAATTATCTATATAAAGGGTTTTGCATAACAAATCTCGGTTAACTATCGTCACAATCATCGAGGATAATATTTTGATATAGAGGGTTGCTATGAATCTCCTGGAATACTCTCGGACAGCCCCATCCCTATCGGTAAAATTAAAGATAGAAACGGAAATTGGAATTTCCATCATTAAAGTTTATCAGTAACTTGTTCCTACTGAAAACGTTTGAGGCGCCGAGCAATCGTTTCTCAGAAGCACTTACGCTTATAGTAAAGGTAGGACATTAATGGAATTGATCTCTCCGCTATCGAGTAATAATGTTTTGCCGAAAGTGGTCATAATAGCTATAGATAGATTTGTGGTCGAATCAAACCATTCAAGCACTCTCAGTCTTCTCTGCGACAGAATGATCGGGAATGGGATGACGCTCATCGAAACGTGAGTAAAGGTTTGCCACAAGGGGGGGTACTTTACATTTTTTCTCGACTCTTTAATAGCCAAGAGAGATTTCCTGAGTACCGTGTATGAGCTAACTCAGGAGTCTCTTAACGTCGCAACAAATGCTACGAAAATGGTCCCTTACTTCCAAAGTGTAGCTGTAATATTTAAAACATTCATAAGGAGCATCTTTTTCATCAAATTAAAATCTACGGAGTATTGAGATTTATTTTTCCAACTTTAATTAATCGTGCCCAAATTTGCTACGGATACTCTCGTAAATAATTGCAAATGCTTTGTCCAAAGAGGTTCATGTGATCTTGAGACTAGTGTGCATTCGCACGAATTTCAATAGTTTTAATTGGAAATTGGTTTCACTAAATCTGGTTTTTTGTTGCTTGCAGTACCTATAGAGCAGCTGCTTACCTTCCAACCAACTAAACAAACAAGTATAACTCTGTGCCATTGTGAGTATGCACATATGTATGTATGTATGCACAATATTTATAAGTATTTTTAAGTCTTTGTTTTTACTCAGATCTGCGCGCTATTCTCCCATCCCTGTGTGGATGAAGGGCTTTGTCTGCCATATACACCGCTGTGAATCTGCGTGTTCATCTCCGTTTCCGTGTCCCACTTGCCGTTTTCTACTTTTTACAAATATTTTTATTTCAACCTTTGTTGTGTCCACGTTCGCAGTAGCGCTTGTGGCCCATTCCGTAGATTTCCTCCTGTGGGTAAAACGTTAAGCCCTCCTTGGATTCACCAATTTGTTCTTGTTGTTGTTATTACAGATGCCGATTAATCATTGTTGCATTTGAAATTTTCGTAACTGTTTACTGTGAAAGTGGTTGTTATTGTTGCCATATTTGCTGACTGCTGATTTTCTATCCGTCGCCTCGCGCCGGCTCTCGTCCCCCGCCGATGCCATAGAGCAATCACGTTTATGGATTAGCTCGGCTTATGCTCACCACATTTATCGTATGTGTATAATATATTGACGCTTATTGTGAATAGATATGTATGCGTACGCATGTACATATGTACATACAAATATTTTTATGGATGAGTGTGTGTTCTCATCTACCTAGAGTCGTTTCAACAAATGCTACTTAAAATTCGCATTATTTGTATAAGCCTTTAAGCTTAAAGTAAAACCAATCAAGGCTTAGTTAATCGATAAATAAGTATCAAATTGCCAGAATAGCTAGCCGTACAAACGTGATGTGCAACTTCGGCGTAAAAATGAAATGCGTTAAAGAAATTATTAAGAATTCTGCGTACAAAAAAGAAGAATTATGCGTGTAAAAGCATGCCACGAATGAAGCTTATAGCTTAATTTCGCTCTTTTGCATAGGTTAATCAAATTATATTTACTTGCTGCTAATCATTTTGACCATATACATTGTGACAAAAAAGTACCCACAAATTGTAAATAAAACGCAAAAATTTAATTATTCATCGATATTTATTTTATCACCTTCAAAGTAAGCCCCGCCAGATGTAATACACTTATGCCAACGGTCCGCGAAACACTTTTCATAAGCATTTTTTGGAATGACCATCAGCTCCTTCAGCGAATTTTATTTCATCTCATCGATCGTCTGAAAACGGGTTGCACACAGCGGCAATTTGTGTTTGGGAACAAAAAAAAGCACTCGTAACCAAACTGGTGAATACGGTGGTTGATTGATGCGTTCATGGCTTTAAATTTGGTTACAATCGTGGCTAGATGCGATGGTGCATTATCATCGTGTAAATTTCATGAATTGTTCTTCCACAATTCGGGGTGTTTTCGTCGGTTGCGCTCACCCAAACGCCTCAATACGGCCAAATATAACTCCCTATTGACCGTCTATCCCTCCGGCACAAATTCATGCTACACCAATGCACAAATATCGAAAAAAACAATGAGCACCACCTTGATTTTTTAGTGACTTTGGTGTGTTTTTTATGGTTTCTGCTCGTTTTTTTCTCCATTCCGATGCATGTTGACTTTTTTGGTAGTTATAATGCTCTCCGTGAATGTGGGATCGGAATTCGCACTATCAAGCATGGCCAAAGAGTCCTGTTTAAGGCACTCTTTTTTAAGAATAAATTCAGCTTTATCGGAACGAGTCGAACAAGAACGTATTTCATACCCAAATTTTCCACCAAAATCATTCGAACGGATTTTCGAGCTCTCTTACCATCTCTCTAACAAGAGAACAAGGCATTTCTTCAACGATCTCTCAAGTGTCTTTGAAGTCTTTGTATTACCCGTAGGATTGTGTTTTTGATAAAACTGAATCATGGTAAGTCTTTTTCAACATTCGGAACGATTCCGCACACGAAACTTGAGACAAATTCTTTGTTCGATTTTTTTCCATCGTAAAAGTCGCAACTTACTAGGGAGGTGTACCGACTGAAGCAGCTGCTGTAAAGAAGCTGGTTGACAGATCGCGCTCATATTTGGCATAGAAATTAAAGACAGTACTTAACAAAATTTCAATTACAATTTCTAGTTGCTTTTGGATTTGAATATAATGAAACTATTAATAAAACTTCATGATAAAGGTAAAAATCTACATGGATTACTTGTTACAACCGTCCGTAAGAAAGCATTAATTTGCTACCTGGTAACTACTATCCTCGAGATAAATATAGGTCACCCCAGAAAATCGCTAAACGTATCGCTACGCCTAGAAGACTTTTCTGCTGCTATTCAAAAACTTGATGAGTCTTTTTTCTGCAACTGCCATGAGATTTCGAGAATCCTACTTGTGTAAGCGACTTTTGAATATAGGATTTATTAAAAATATACACTATTAACAAAAAAATTCTGAAATTTTTGGAAAAAAAATTTAAAAAACTGCCATTACTACGCCATTTCGGGGGACCTCTCGGAAAAAAGGTGCGGCCGCGTTGGCAGGATAACTTCTTACAGGATCATCTAAAGAAAGTACGTATTTTAGTTAAAACCTTAACTTAGAACTTGTACAAAAAAATCGCGAAATTTTGTTTTTCATATAGTTGTAATCGAAAAAAATCCTTCATTCAAGTCTTTAAGAGTTGAATCTCAAAGACCTGAATAAAATTTTATGAAGGTCGGTTGAGTAGTTCTCGAGAAATCTTGCAAACCGGCTTCAAAAATACAGTTTCAAGAAAATCGCGTTTAAAAACTAGGCACTTAGCCCAGCTGGCTTCGAGCACACAAGTTCTCAAGGCTGTATCTCTGAAACTTTTACTTGGATCAACTTGAAAATTTAGGAAAATATTCTAGAGGTGTTGTAGAATTTAATAAGATAATTCGAAGAAGCACTACTAAAGAGTTACAACTCGAAAAATGACAAATATTCAGGAAGACACATATCAAATAATACAGATGATTAAACTCACTATTTACGGATAAACAAACACAATTTACGATTTATTTCAGCAGTAGCGACACAACTGCAAATATGTAGTACTTTTCAGTTGATAGTAGTAATAAGTAGACCTAACGGGGATTTTTCAGTTAAATAAGAAAGTGATGAAAATGAAATATCTTGGGTAGATTTTAAGTGTATTCAGTGAAATTCCTGATATCCCGGTACCCATCGTCGCAGTGTTTTCGTTCGGCTAGATCCATGCGTCAAAAATGTGTGTTTAAACGTATTCTTAGAGAAGAAGTAAGAAGCCGCAACATAGAAATATGTACATATACATATCTCTACTCAACTATATGCGATCAAATGTCAGGCTGGAATGAATAAAATAAAATTATCCCATTAGTTTCCGTTGAGTCATCGCGAACCAGACGGCGCCAGCGAAAGTCTATTTGTTTGCGGTGATCCATTTGCGTATTGGTCTTAAAATAAACTGTCGTAAAACTCTACAAAATAATTTGAATTCAAAAAAGAACAGGAATAAGAAATTGTACACAATTTTCTTGGCACACTTTATGAAATCTTGTCCGTTTATCAGAGATAATTTTAGCGAAATATTAACAACAGTGTCCGTGTCCGTTCATTGGAACGTATTTATATCCGGTTATATAAATATTAATGAAAACGTTGTGTTCCTGAAATTTGTCCGATTATGGGAGATGTCCGAATATAAAGACTTTCCGTTATGGAGAATTTAACTATACAGTGAAATGTATGCGGGCACTGTCGCGAACAGCCCTACTGTCCGGTTAATGGAGATGTCCGCTTAATAGATTGTCCTTAGTAATAGCAAAAAATGTTAGGAACGAACAATGTGAACGGTTAATAGAGATGTCCGCTTAAAATTGCTTTCATTGTAATATACATATGTATATATGTAAATGGATAGATATTTGCTTATACATATGTGTGTATTTATAAAAGTAATGGCGTCTCCGAAACTAATATAAGTTAATTTAATAATGTATATTATGTTTGTGCAATTGTTGCATATGTAAGTAGATTATATAATCCGCTTCGACCGCCAACGATGTGTCCATTATTGAAAGAACAATATGGTCAGCCGACCAGCAGGACGGTGAGCTAGGGGTAGCAAACAGCTCAGTCATCGGCTAAGTGATGCAATTGCCTTTGTCATAACATTATCTTTACCACTGCCAACTTCCCCATCAGCATCCCCATTACCAACCCCATTGCCATGGCAACCGCTAGTGAGTTTGCTATTATCATTACAATAACAATGCCAGTTAACTACATGTGCACAAATGTCTCCATATGTACAAAACACACAGGCACTTAATTTCCAAGGCAACGTAAGGGACGGCATAATGCCTGCGCAAATACTATTAAAACGAAAATCCTATCAATTGTTTGCTGCCCCGCGGGTGTCATTAAAACGCACACCCAAATATGCATACACGCTCATAAACTTACATACATACATACATATATATAACATTTGAATGGCGATTGAGTAAAGAATTCTAAATGAAATTTCTTTGCTAAATCATTCAACTAACAGCAAATATCACAAACATGGAAATAAATACAAAATTTTATGCAGTTAAAGTCATTTGAAAGCGGTGTGAACAATATACGATTGAATAATACAAGGGTTTTTCGTGTCAACTTTATTCAAATAGAAGCAGCTTTCCGTGCACCAACTGCTCCATCTAAAAATGGGAAACAACGAAAAAATTACATATATATTTAGAGAGTATTACAACCGAGTTCAACTAAAATGTTGTAAAATTGTTTCTTTAGAGTTTTAGGTTAGGCCTCTGTTATGGTTCTTCTGTAAGTCCTTCTTATTTATTAAAATCGAGAGATGTGGTGCGGATCTAAAATCCTATTTCGTTATAAACCTGCAACGGGTTTCAGGACATAGTGATATTCCTGGTAATTGTGAAGCAGATGCACTAGTCAAAGCAGACACTACCCTACAACTAGATTCCGTTAAAGAGGGATTATAGTTATACGCCTTGGCTACTTGTAGATAAGTATTTAGAATACAAACTTGTTGTAGACATAGTTGAATCTCGGCAGAGACAATATTTCATTTGCTCAACAAAGCAGACAAACGTGGCACGAATGGCATATGGGCCATGCATGCAGCTTATTAAAATTCAAATGGCTTGGCAATAGAACTATAGTAGGAGTGCTCACAGGTCACGGTCCAATTGACAGGATTGCCAGTTCAGTGAGGGAGAGTGAGATCATTCCATGCGCTTCGGCAAAACCTTTCTTTCAAACACTCCTTAGGCCGACTCATCAGGAAAAGTCATTGGCCATGCCTCCGCATCATATAGCAGGAAAGGAATGATGAGGGACTTGTAGAGTTTGGTCTTTGTTCGCCGAGAGAGGACTTTACTTTTTTTATTGTTTACTTAATCTGAAGTAGCACCTGTTGGCAAAAGCGATTATGGGTTAATTTTCAAGGCCGATGTTTTTGTTGGTGTTGATGATGGTTCCAAAATAGACGAAATTATCTATGACTTCAAAGTTAAAACTCTCATCAGTGACGTGCGAACCAGTCGCTAATGCGATGACTGTCTGTTTGATGACAAGAGATATTTTTACATTTTTGTCCTTCAGGCAATGGAACATCATCATTGATTGGGGAATCGGGTTCGCCATCTCCAGATGTAACACTTTCACTGCCGTTCAGAAGGAGGGAGAAGTGTCTTCTTCATAACTTTAGTATGTTGTGAACATTAGCCACTAGATCACCACTTTGGGACATATAGGAGTATACTCCGGTCTTAAAACTTTC
The DNA here is from genome assembly GCF_023373825.1 of Bactrocera dorsalis. Classification (NCBI taxonomy): domain Eukaryota; kingdom Metazoa; phylum Arthropoda; class Insecta; order Diptera; family Tephritidae; genus Bactrocera; species Bactrocera dorsalis. The sequence continues at coordinate 80,390,333 of NC_064304.1, forward strand.
CATTAGTCGCCACATCTTTTCATAGAATTTTCCAGCATTACCCCTGTCGGCCACCTTCTCAAGCTCATTATAATAACGCATTTCGGTCTCTTTCTTTACTATCTGCATATACGTCTCGCTTCCCTCTTCAATTCTCGCTATCTATAATATCATAACCGATCGTGTTGTTGGCGATCGCAACATTGCGAGCTAGGCTCTCCGTTTTCTCTCCACTACGACATAACAGTACCAGCTGTACATTCGGCCTATACGAAAACCAATGGTTTCGCTTGCAGCTGTGCGTAAGGAGCTTGAAGTGGCGTCCCACAGTTCCTTTACACGAGTTGCTGATGAGTGCTCTCAGAGAGCAGGAGTGCAAGTTGAGTAAAAAACCGTTTATCTGCGGGTCGTGAGAATAGCTTCTCGTCGTCATACCTTCCTTGAGTTAAACAAGATAGTGGTCCGAGTCGATGTTAGATCCTCGAAGTGTACGCATGTTAATAACACTGTAGATATGGTCGATCTGGTTTCGAACTTTTCGATCCGGAGACAGTCAAGCAGCTTGAGAAATTTTCTTGTTGGAATGTAGTACAACGGGGCCCTGTGTAGTCGATCAGCCTCAACCCATTTGGTTTCTCCATGGAGGCTAAATTTTCCGACTTTGCGTCAAATATCACCAACACAATTTTCACATCGTGGCGGGGTAGTTGTCATAAGTGGGCTCCAGCTGCTCATAAAACACATCTTTGATCATAACGTTCTTCTCTTCCTTCAGGACGTGGGCGCTAATCAGTGATATGTTGAAAATTTTTGCTCTGATGCGGATTGTCAGGGTGAATGCCTGGACTGGACGGCGACTGAGTCTTTCTCTCAACAAGAATGCCGGCAATTTCCCAATTTAGGGTCCGGACAATTCCGATGATGCCTTTAAATAAAAGTCCTTATTACTTTTGCTGTCGTCGTCATCAAAAGTGAGTTCTTTCATTCTAGGCTGTTATTTCTTTTTATTTTTTTTTATGCACATTTATATAGCGATCCGCTTGTCTCAAGACCAACGCTCGTTCGCAGCCGCACCTCTGATGAACAGACGCTGCAATTATACTTCATCGAACCCTTAAACAATATGTGCTTTTAGCCGTGACTCCAGGCTACTCAAAGGGTTGGCTACCGCGTTTAACACAAGTGTTACATGTTTACAGGGTGCGTGGCGAGGACGCAAGAGTAGAAATTGGGTATAGACCTACGACTGTAACTGCTTACCAATAAGCATGACTATACTCCATTACATTCCAAAAACATAATATTCAGGTGGGCGTAACATTTGACCATAAAGCCCACGTTTTTAAATTTCACGGTTGTCGCATAATGAATTTGAATAAACGGAACAAAAGACTTTTTCGTGGTAATGAAACATTACCTTTTGTAGAAAATGCTATTGATACCAGGAAGTAGGCTTTATGGGTATGGATTTTCTTAACTGTGTATAGACCCTTTGAAGGCGAGGGAACCAGAACAAGCTGTTACCCAGAACACCGCAAAGAAGAGTTGATGTAACAAAATATCAGTAGAATGTATCAATTAGATAGGATACTTTTTCGTGGAGCAGTTAGACGCCGAGAATGTGTCATATTGACTACATAAGAGATATTCTCGAAAGCTATAGTCTTCAAAAGTTTTTTCTTTAAAACGGCATGAATTTTTCAATTTCTTTTCTAAAAAATTAAAACGTAAGAACTAATCTTGATGCCCTTGATATTAACCCTATTTCTGCTCGAGTGAGGATTCGAACTAACTACAAACAACTAGCCAGCTGGCATCAATATTCGGCGACGTATGTACATAGTTCTTTCGAAAGTTAATTACAGCGAAATCAGACGAAGTGGAAACCCCGAATATTGTACTCAAATTAGTAATGTCATAATAGTAATGTCAGTTCAGAAATTACATATATGCATATACATAAACCTTTGTGTATATTCAGATTTTTTTCGAGCAGTTGGTACACGTTTCCTTCACAGCACGACTGCCGTCGGCGCAAATAGAAAACCATTTATTTCAATAAAAATTGCTGTGAGGTCATAAAGCGAATTACAACGAAACAAAATGCTGCAATAATCCTAAAACTAAAACAATAAACTTGTAACTCATTGATAGCAACGATAAAAACAACAACGCCGAACAACCACAGTACTTTCAAGCGTCATAGCTGCCGATGATAGCCATGACGTTAGCAAGAACGCCCGTGTGTCTATGTGTGTGTGTGTCAGTGATTGAAGTAACAAGAGTCAACCGTCACTAGTGAATGACAATAACAACAACTATATGCATGTCGAACAGGACCCGTCCTTCCATGAAGGGGCATTGCGCAGCCTCTAGCCTCTCCAGCGGACGGTCGATCAGTGAGTTTCGTTTTATGGCCAACTTCGGCGAACGAGCTGCCACAAAGCGCAAAGTGCAGGCGCGCCTACTCATGCTCTAAATGGATGGCTGTGCGTGAGTTAAGCGGCAGTCGGTGAAGAAGTGGAAGCACATGCAGAAGCGCCAAGTGACCGAGTAATTGCTGCGCCCACTACGCGGCCGACGTTTGAAAGAATTCAAAAGTCGATGATAATGGAGGAGATTGCAATTCAATGCCACGCGGCCACAGCCAAATGCATTGAAATGTAAAACTTTGTATCCGCGATTGTACGAGTGCATGACTATCCGTTAATGTGGGGTTTTAAACCATGCGGATGTGCCGCGGTACATATAAGTGCAGAGTGTGTACATGCCTACTTACATATATACATACATTATGTGTGTATAATGAAATACTTTAGCTTCAGCATTTTATGACGTTCATAAAATAGCACAGACTTATTGCATTTTTCTAGCGGCACGTGCCCATCGGAGAGTGTTAGCCCGGGCGACTAAACAACTGTATTTGGTCGAGGAAATTCTGAAAGAAAACTGAAGTATAATAATTAGAGAGCTTTTTGTTTCATGATCTTAAATAGGGTATACAAAGTACTAAGCTATGCACTACTAATTATTATTTTGTAAAAAAGGATTAAAATTATTCATGAACTGCCGGGACCGGTTTTTATTTGATGGAATCTGCGACAGAGCGGTTTACCTAAACCATACGTTGACGTTTTTTGTTTCTGATGTTTGTCTTTAAAATATTTGTGTTTAAACACGGAACAGTGAACTAATTTTTCATAGGATTCCACATTACGACCCACCTTTTTATATCCTTAACAGAGCCACAAATTTTGTAATTGTTATTTTTATAGAATATTACTGCCATACAAACTGCCCAACAAAAATCAAGATAAAAATATTTTTTGTATTTTTGAAAAGAAAACGACATTCTTAAAAATTTTTTGATTAATACAATTTGTAACTTCATCAACGTTCTGCTGATTTTCTTGGCTTTCGCGAATGGAAAAAATAAGTAGATCGCGGTAAAGTCCCAATAAAACAACAAAGTTCTATGTAAGCAGACTAGGCCATGATAATTAACTCTTTTTAGAAAGCTCACCTCCACAATTAAAATCATAAAGATCAGAAAATGCGTCTGAATTACCAACATTTAATGACATTCGATGTAAGAACAGCAACTTAACCCTGCAGTGATCGTGCGAGTTACATATGTAACCCACTTATATAGAAAATTATTAATATATTAAATAAGAAAAAAACTTAGTTATAATGAAAAATATCTGTAGTGAACAATAAACAAACCTTCCCAATTCGAATCACCATTCTCCAAAAAAAAAAAACTTTTAGTTAGAGAGACTTCGTGATATGGAAGGAAATTTGTATGAGATTTGTCTTCTATTGCTAATTCAAGAGTTCGAGTTATGAAGAGCTTCGAGTTATGTCAGTTCAACTGTATTTGAAATAAGTGTGTTTTATTGCATAGTTTGAAATTGGCAGACATACATACATTTGTACCCGTGCCACATATCCCGTCACTTACGGCGAACGGGAACTGCAGGGTTAAAGGGGCTTTAACACGTATTCGTAGTAAATAAATGTACAAACCTACAAAATAATTGTAGAAAGAGCAAACAATTTAATAACCGTATAAGTTGTTTGAAGCATTTTATTAGTACCGTTGGGTGTTCTAATGCATACCTGGGCCATTAACAAGAGTTGAGAGGCCAACATAAATCTCAACTCTTGATAGCCGAAAGCATAAATTTGAAATGAGTGGAGTTTGCACTTTAGTGCCGCGCTGAGCAATTTACCACACGAGTGTGAACATTTGCCTCTCTTCCAGTCGTATCTTTAACATATACACACGCTTACATATATGATATATAAATACCTAGTGTTGTTGGTAGATAGGGATATGAGCCATTTATACTTCGAATATGCAATGTGCCACGCGAATCTAATAAATTTCAAAATCCTTTGCCGAAAAGCGCACGTAAATTTCATTATTGATTTATAGCGACTTTGGTGAGCATGTACAGTAAGTAAATATATTTCGACTTCCTGCCATAAATCACCATAGTCGCGGTTGCCTTTGCCTTTGCTGTTGCTGTTGCAGTTGTTATTGCTTTTGCTGTCGTCATCGATGCTTTGCCAATACCGACTCGGTCGATGCCACAAATTGTGGCACATGCCAATTGACTACCTACATCATAAAAACATACATACATATGATAAGATAGTACCTATTAATATGGTATAGCTGTCCCTTGTACACATTAGGGAGGTAAAAATAAGAAATGAAGAAAAAGTTATGTTTTTAAAGGCATTGTACATTTTAACAAGGAAGCTGGCAAGTTAAGCGCCACTATTTTAGTAAAAAGCTTAACAAGTATTTAATATTTAAAGCAGAATTACTTTTTTCATCCACACATACAGGAGGGGTTAGAGCAGTATTTTAGGTATAGAGATTTGAACAAATAAAAAATCTACTTCAGCATAATATTATTGACTGTTTAAACCTCGTTCTCGCAAAGATGCTATAGCTAAACAAGTAGTCCACCTCGTATTTTTCCAAGATGTTTTGCCCTACCGTGTCATCGCTTACTGTACTTACTTACCAATAATAATAAATAAATGTTCATAAAGTCACAAAATTTCACTTGGTATAGTCTGGTAATAAAGGGTGATTTTTTAAGAGCTTGATAACTTTTTAAAAAAAAAAAAACGCATAAAATTTGCAAAATCTCATCGGTTCTTTATTTGAAACGTTAGATTGGTTCATGACATTTACTTTTTGAAGATAATTTCATTTAAATGTTGACCGCGGCTGCGTCTTAGGTGGTCCATTCGGAAAGTCCAATTTTGGGCAACTTTTTCGAGCATTTCGGCCGGAATAGCCCGAATTTCTTCGGAAATGTTGTCTTCCAAAGCTGGAATAGTTGCTGGCTTATTTCTGTAGACTTTAGACTTGACGTAGCCCCACAAAAAAAAAGTCTAAAGGCGTTAAATCGCATGATCTTGGTGGCCAACTTACGGGTCCATTTCTTGAGATGAATTGTTGTCCGAAGTTTTCCCTCAAAATGGCCATAGAATCGCGAGCTGTGTGGCATGTAGCGCCATCTTGTTGAAACCACATGTCAACCAAGTTCAGTTCTTCCATTTTTGGCAACAAAAAGTTTGTTAGCATCGAACGATAGCGATCGCCATTCACCGTAACGTTGCGTCCAACAGCATCTTTGAAAAAATACGGTCCAATGATTCCACCAGCGTACAAACCACACCAAACAGTGCATTTTTCGGGATGCATGGGCAGTTCTTGAACGGCTTCTGGTTGCTCTTCACCCCAAATGCGGCAATTTTGCTTATTTACGTAGCCATTCAACCAGAAATGAGCCTCATCGCTGAACAAAATTTGTCGATAAAACACATTTCGAACCGAACACTGATTTTGGTAATAAAATTCAATGATTTGCAAGCGTTGCTCGTTAGTAAGTCTATTCATGATGAAATGTCAAAGCATACTGAGCATCTTTCTCTTTGACACCATGTCTGAAATCCCACGTGATCTGTCAAATACTAATGCATGAAAATCCTAACCTCAAAAAAATCACCCGTTACAACACCATGGCCCAGCAAGTCACGGCCATGGAAACTCCAATGCCTTGAAAGAATTTTCGCTGAAACCAACTCATACACACCATAGAACTCGTAAGCCCAATGCATAAGAAAGGAATGAACAATCCTTAAGAAACTCATAGAAACTTCAACAGAAATCTCTGATAACGCTATTCGGTAATTGACTGGTGATAGGTTGTTGCAGGCATAGTGGCCTCAAAATCGTCTCATTCTCATTCTTGGCTTCGTTGCGCGCATTGGGTTTTAACTTCGCAAAATTTGTTTGGAAAGTTTTATTTTACTTCACATTTGGAAAAAAATGTACACACAAATAACCCTTAAAGGTCAATTAAATTTACCTTTAAACACACTCTTTGTTAAAAATGTGCGAATATATCAATTTATTGACACCTCTATCTTTATTTCACAGTGCCAATTATAGTTAGATTCCTCATTTTTTACACATTGAGCAGACAGTTGCCATTCATGACACTTTTTTAGGTAGCATGAACAGCACACAAGAAATTATGCAGATCTTCTGATTAACTTTCATTCTATATAGGTTTGATTAAAAATATTGCCTTCCAAAACGTTATGCCTAGCAACCACAATACCAAAGGCACATGAAACTACCAATTTTGGTCTGATTGAACCAAAACGTCTACGCTGGTTTTAACATTTGTTGTTGTTGGTGCGGCTGTGATAGCGGCCAAGACAAAATTTGAAATAATAAGATTTTCTTTTTAATATCGGTCACCCTTCGGCACGCAATGCCAAAGTCAAAATTCTGACATGGAAGATTTCTCGTGAAAATCCTTCAGTAACAAGGCGTCAAGGTGATACTTGTAGGATCCTTTTTTGTCGGATGACGGTAAAAGCTTTTTGGACGAATTTTGCTGAGCAGTGTGAGCGTGTACTCGTACACTTGAGCATGCTTAGGCTTGGTCATTGTTGGGTTGTAGAGCGTGAATTACACATATGTGCTTATAATCCTTCCCCTGGGAACCGTAGGTTCACCGCAAACCCCTTCGAATTTTTCAACGGTTAGGTCCTAGACTTCTCTGCAAAACTGCACTTACCATATGCACTTTTTTACGCTTGGGTGCACTTACATACATATATCTATCTACATAAATACATATGTACATACAATATATACGCGTGTTTTCAAAAGACAAAGTATGGCTTTGTAAGTTCATTCCTGTTGACATTTGTTTGTGCACTAAGAAGAGCACATAAAGCAAATTGAAAGAATACCTATGCACATACATATGTATGCATGTAAGAATATATGTACATATGCATATGTGTGTGCGAGTGTGCAGAACTAAGCAGCGAATTTTACTTTCAAATGAAAAAGCCCACATGCTGCGGTTAGCTTGAATGTGTGCCGAAATAGCAAGGCTCCATTGTCACCAGATACGCTTTATATGCACTAGTACATACATAGCTATGTACAGTTGTGTTCAAATCAATAGCAGTGTGAGTTAGATTTGCAATTTGAGCTTAAATTTAGTTTTCAGCTTAACACAACGATATTAGGGTCAATAATCATCCGTATTTGGTTAAGTTAAATAGTTCATAAAATATACATATAAATAAAATAACTATGCTTTCCTTAAATTGTTCACTTCTTGACATTTTATACATACATAACTCAACCTCAACTATACTTAGCCAAGTAAAGTGTAAGGGGGTTTGAAAATTTTTAAAAATCGATTTTATTTTTGTTTTATATGAACCTCTTCTACCCTTTCAAAACCCTGTGCCGAGAAAACTATAAATTTAATAAAATCTGAACAAAATAAAAAAGAAACAAGTAAGGAAGGGCTAAGTTCGGGTGTCACCGAACATTTTGTAATCTCGCATGATAAAGTGATAATCGAGATTTCATTATCCGTCATTTAAATATTTTTTTTTATTTTGCTGTAAAATTAATTAGATAAGCAGTTCCTGAGATATGGTTTTTGGTCCATAAGTGGGCGACGCCACGCCCATTTTCAATTTTTAAAGAAAGCCTGGGTGCAGCTTCCTTCTGCCATTTCTTCCGTAAAATTTAGTGTTTCTGACGTTTTTTGTTAGTCGGTTAACGCACTTTTAGTGATTTTCAACATAACCTTTGTATGGGAGGTGGGCGTCGTTATTTTCCGATTTTTTCCATTTTTGAACTGTATATGGAAATGACTGAAGAAAACGACTCTATAGAGTTTGGTTGACATAGCTATAGTAGTTTCCGAGATATGTACAAAAAATTTAGTAGGGGGCGGGGCCACGCCCACTTTTCCAAAAAAATTACGTCCAAATATGCCCCTCCCTAATGCGATCCTCACTTCCAAATTTCACTTTAATATCTTTATTTATGGCTTAGTTATGACACTTTATAGGTTTTCGGTTTTCGCCATTTTGTGCGCGTGGCAGTGGGCCGATTTTGTCCATCTTCGAACTTAACCTTTTTATGGAGCCAAGAAATACGTGTACCAAGTTCATCATGATATCTCGATTTTTACTCAAGTTACAGCTTGCACGGACGGACAGACAGACATCCGGATTTCAACTCTACTCGTCACCCTGATAACTTTGGTATATATAACCCTATATCTGACTCTTTTAGTTTTAGGACTTACAAACAACCGTTATGTGAACAAAACTATAATACTCTCCTTAGCAACTTCGTTGCGAGAGTATAAAAAAAAATACATTTAATATCGTCGCAAAGAGAGGCAATAAAAGAAATGTACATATACTAGAGGACCCGCCTACGTTTTACTGTGGCTGATACATAGGTAGTACTACTAATACCATCTATATGATTTCTATTAGTTAGATTATAAGTATTAGTTAAGGAATAATCGCATTTTTGATGAAGCAACAAAAATGAATCAAAAAGCATTTCGTGCGTTAAGAAAGAATTGGTTTTTGGGGTAAAAATACTATTGAATTTGGGCTGTGCATCAGTGAAATCAATCGAGTCCAATCGATTATCAGCCTGGTGGACTGCATATTAAGAAACGGTTCTCAAGCGTGGAAAGACAAAAAAATCGGCTGGCAAGGTTATGGCATCAGTCTTTTGGGATGCCCGTGGTATATTATTCATCGAATGATAAATGAGCCAGTTTTAATTCATTGCATTGTGTGTTTGATTGCAGTTCTATTCTACCATTCCTAATATTTAGCAATTTTAATATTTTTCAGGAAGGATCAGTTTGAAATCGTATATGTATTCATCGTTCCCGTTTAAATATTGCATTGCTCTGTACAATGCTTCGAAAAGATTTCAGTGTATCTCAAATTTTTCATCAACACTTCAGTTATGCCGCTATTTTTTTATGCCAGACCTTTTGCAATTTTAAATTGCCTGTCAAGATGCATTTCACACATTTATGAATATCTATTAACTTCTCTCATTTAATATGCGCATGGCCGTTTTTATGAACATAACTGTACATTTGAACATAGTCAAGTACACAAGCGGGCATTTGTTCGCGCATAAATGCGTATAATTGTGTTTGCGCGTACGTGCTGTGCAATTGACAATTCATTTGAATTGTTGCTGTCATGGGAACATTTTTTCAAACACGCTACAGGAGTACCGACTGCCTCGTACAAAGTACAAGTATGACGCAGGCAGCACTGCGGTCAGAGGAAACGCAGTCGACAACTATTTCCAATAATAGCATGTCTAATTTTTACTATCGTCATACTCTTGTAGCATGTTGCTTTAGAGTATAATGGTTTTGTGCATCTAACGGTTGTTCGTATCGACGAGACGAGTTGAAATCCGGATAAGAACCACGTCTACTTCCCATAAAGCACAAATCTATCCGATTCTTTCACTTTCTTGTATAGAAATCACGAATAAGAAAGAATCAATAAATCCGGTTAAACTTTATACAAATATTGCCTTTGCCAAAAAATTCTCCAAAACGAAATTTCCAAACTTTCGGTTAATACCATATCAATTCCGATCTTCTGGTTGACTTTTAAATATCAACTCAATGTATTGAATTTAGCGTCTTCAGTGAACTTTGTGTCAATTATACAATCTCATTTAATGATGATTTTAATAAAATTTCCCGCTGAAGAGTAGTAAAATATATTTTTAAACTAAAAGATCAACAATATAACTTATAGTTAAATACCAAACTGTGATTGGATTATAATACATTCACGATTTCGTTGAATAATGAATATGGCCAACACCTCGAAGTATTCCGCCGCTTGTGATTCCTGCAAGTTGCAACAGCATAAAATGTTCGATCGTACTCGAGCCCTTTCTTTTGAACTAGTTGTCGGACTGTCTGTCGCTTGTCGGGTTTTGGCTGCGTAACGCTGCGTTGCCCTGCACCTACGTCCCGCTTTCGCGTGCTGGATTTCATGTGTCGTTTGTGCAACGTAAATTATATCGCAAATGTTATTTCAAATACCTGATGTGTATCGGAAAGCTGGTGAACCTACACGCACTTAGCGATATCTGCTATAAGTATGTTGTACTTTGCATGTACGGTTGTGCGTTCCCCATGCGGGAATATCTGTGTCAGATACATGCAACAATATCGTACAACACATTTTATGTTCAGCGCATAAAAGCATCTACAAGCGGCAACTGAAAGCAATAAGTGTAAGTGCGAAAGCAGTCTCGAAGCCGATTGCCGGTATCTTATGACAACATCTCTGGAAATGTCCCCCCAACGGTCGTTAAGATAGCATCGTTCATTCCGGCCAACATATGTACATGGGTCGATGTGTGTGAGTGCTTATGTAAGCAAGAGTTGAAGTACATTTTTATGGAGAGATACATATGTAGATAGCCTGCTCTTTACAATTCCATTTTACTTCAATCAGGCATCTGGCATGAAGCAATGTCGTGTCTTTCGAATCAATATTAATTACATTTATCGATAGACTCAATTTAACACATTCTGGCAATAACCGCCACACCACATATGTACATACATGTATGTATGTTTGTATACGCACACAAATGTATCATTCCCTTACAGTGATTTAACACCCGTTGATGGGAAGTGGTCTATACAATTTTACACAAACATTTAATATGCCCGTGCTTCAGCAAAAAAAAGAGTTTTATTTTTTTACTCCAGATTCAAGACTCTTATTTATATTAATCACAGAACACACAGAAGGTAGGTCCCGAGAGTCTCTGATTGTTGCCTTCTTTTACATACATATGTATGTACATACATCCAAGCCAGTGTTAGATATTGATTATAGTGAATCAAACATTAGACGCTTAATTCTTGTCTTATTTATTTACTATTATTCTTCGGCTGTCACTAGGTTTTATCAACGATTTCTGACATAAAATCATGCAATTGTCAACAAACAACAATATTGATACTCTTCCAACATGATGCTACAAAGTGTATTACAATAGTCGGTTGTTCGTATCACCTAAACCCAATCGAAATAGATAAAGGTATAGATATATGTACATATACGAGTATATAAAAGATGAGGACGACGAGACGTGTTGATCTTCGGATATCTGTCTGACCGTCTGTACTCGAAAACCTACAAATTGCATAAACATAATCACTAAATTAAGATACAAAATTCTAATTTAGATTTCTTCCAAATTTCAATTACATGTCTCCCGCATTGAGCAATATTTTTGGAAAAAAATCAATTAAAGGCACTGGGGTCCATATATTTTGCACATAGAAGCTTGAATAGTTTTGGATCGACTTGGACAATTTTCGGTTATAAGTTTACTTACTTCAAAGGCACTTTTTGTGCAGTTTTTGTTCCTTTCTATTAATCAAATGAAATTGTAAATTATGTTATATGGGAAGTAGGCTTGGTTGTAGCCCAATTTCTTCCAGTTTCACTCTGTAACATAAGAATGTCAGAATAAAGGTGTATTGGTCCAACATCAACGATTCCGAGAAATAAGCAGCTCTTTGAGGAGGAAAGACAGACCGCAAATTTAACATTGCTATCTCAAAACCTCATGGACTAGATCGCGTGTACACAGACTCACAGGCGAGCAAAACTAAATCGGCTCAGCTCGCCACGTTGATATACTTTGTATGGTTTTCGAGGTTTCCTTTTGGGCGTTACAAACTTCGTGGCAACCTTAATATACCCTGTACTGTTAACACGAACTTGGGCCAGTGCATTTTAAACTGTTGCTAGATTGGTACAACCTTAAAATGTTTGAACTCCATATGTGTATTAGTATGTGTTTGGCAGCAGTTTGTTTACAACGCGAAATATTGCAGAACAGAAGTATTTGAGTTGCACAAAGCATTCAGTAAAGGTCCTGTGTCCATGATGATAGCTTCGAAATAGTTAAAACAAATCAGTGCTTGAGCAAGAGGAAGAATCTCAACAGCTCTTCTGTGTGAATATTACACTCGTTCTATAGAACCATTTTTCCAAACGACGTCGAGTAGAGTTCGCAAAAGCGATGCTTAACAACATAGCTGCGAGCCCTACATTCATCAAATACATCATTACTGTAGATGAGACGTGGGTTTATAAATATGATATCGAAACTGTCCAATAGTCTAACGAATGACACTCCTAATTATCCGTGGAAATCGAAGGAAGCAAAATTCGTCGAAGGTACAGAAGCTCTGCCTGCTCGAGATTTAGAGCAAGTGTATAGAAAACTGGATCAAGAGTTGGCATACTTGCAAGGCTCAAAATGGATGAATGGATCAAACTCCCTTTTCCATCTTAAACAAGTTTATTCATTTTTCTCAACAAACAACTATCAAATGTGCCTTTCTTCTGAAACATAAAGGATTAGGTGTAGTCAGAGACATGAAAAATTGCAAATTTAAAATATATTTACTATCGCAAAATATTTTATTTTATACCGGAAAAGCGTAGCACCCTTAAATATGGTTCCCTTTTTTTTTACAGAAATTTAAAATAACAAAACTTAATAATTTTAAACATAATGCCGAAATTATTTGCGGTAATCACACCATCATCAGTTATTTGTTTATAAAAAACCGAAGTTAAAAAAATTCCTCGTGTCTTCAAATCTTATAAATAGAAAAAAGGTGGGTTTTTTTTAATTTTTTTCTTTTTTTTTCCAATTTATTTATTTGTAAATTTTTTGAATCATCCAACTTCGGTCGTTTGCTTTCTTTATTTCAGCTATTCAAAAGGTAAATTATTGAAAATTACTCAGCAAAAACTTTATGTGAACAATTACAGATTGAAATTTGTTACGATGCCACGAAGAGGTCGCGCTAATGTGGGTCGGCGTTTTTTTTTGCCATCAACATACATTGGTAGCCCAGAGCAAATGCCCGAGTACTCGCAGGATGCGACTACATACCTGTACGCGCGGAATTATGGACGTGCGGATTTGATTGTTACATCCACTTGCAATGCAAAATGGCCATAGATTACGAATTTTTTGAATTCCGATCAATCAGCAAGATCGTCAAACAACAGCTACGACTTCAAGACTTTATCTTGAAGCAACGTATTGTATATATAGTATGGTGCTGTTAAATGCTGGATGTATTCTGTTGAGTAGCAAAAAAGAGAGAGAGACATCCATGTCTGTTCTCAACTAATGCATTAGGACTTATTTATACAATCCACACGAAAAACGACGATTACTGCTAACTTCGGTTGCTATTGATTAATGTACGCGGCTCAACTTCATTTGAGTCATTGCGTATTGTGAATGGTACGGTATGATAATCACTGGCTACTTCGCATGCCACTGAAGTTCGTACACTTTTCGCGATAATCATTTCGACATATCAGCCTTCAAATCCGCGTCAATTATAGAATACGAACAAAAATGACATTGCTGAAGACATTTTACATCGTATTCACTAAGAATTGGAAATGGGCATATTTCGGTTGATATTCCAGTGATCTGATATCAATTCCACCTGCCTTTTGTCAATTCACTTCAACGAAAAACGAACTTATCACGAATGTTTATCCGAACATTTGCCAAATTATCGTAACTACGATTCCTTGTGTGCTCGCGCAAAAATACCGATGGTAATGACTTCAACTGGAAGATTCAAAGTCAAATTCCGGGAGATTTGCGCCCATACAAATCGATCGATCGTCTTAACAAACCAGACGAAACCGTGAATTATTCAGCGTAATTTCTAAATTCTTTGCAGAGGCTGGGAATGCCGCCGCATCATTTGCGTCTCAAAGTTGGATTTTTCATTATTATGTTTCGCAATCTTCATGCACCGAAACTGTGTAATGAACCCGATTGATTGTTACGGAGCTATCGACCACAAGGGGGCAGAATTCTTGATTCCACGAATTCCTTTGAGTTCCATCGATTTGCCATTTCCGTTCAAACGTATTCAGTTTCAAACGAAAATTGCATTTGCGGTAATAATCAAGAGGACACAAAGATAGTCGCTAGAAGTGAAGTGAAATCTGAAAAAGCCATGTTTTTCACACGGCCAGATATATGTACATTTACACACCGAAACAGAAACGAAAAAATGTTGTTTATCAAGCTGTGCCACATTGAAAGAAATAGAGAAAAATCGCAAATAAATGATTTTCAACACAATATAAATTTAACTTTCTTTTCATTTCAAACACATACATAATTTCACGCAGGACAACGCCTGTGGCGTCAGCTAGTAGCTGAATAAATTTCATTCAACTCTACCCAGCGGTCCCTTGACTTTCCTAACTGAAAAAAATATTGTGTATCGCTCTAATTTGTTGGAGGAGGACAATTTGAGTTTATAATTTATCTATAATTGCAAGCGGAGTTATATTTTGACTAGGTAGGCAAATAATGGGGTTTCCATTACAAAAGTAGATCGATAAGGACAACAAACGACGCCATATTTTTCCCGGTCATTGACATTTTATCACGGAAAGAGGATCCAACAAGGAGTCGAAATTATTAAAATTTACTACTGACATTCGGAGTCAGTGGCCTTAACTTTATGAGTACTACGTTCAACTTATGGTCGTAATAGTCTTCCTGACAGATCAACAATTCAATGTCTAGTGGAAAAATTTGAATCCACAGGCTCAGTACAAAATGTTCCCGTGCCAGTGAAGCAAAGAATTGCCCGTTGTGGCGAGAATATTGCTGCCGCTAGCGCATCAGTTGAGGAAGACCCAAATCAGTCTCTCACGCATTGGGCATCTCTGGGACGTCATTACACCACCAGAATTGTCGTATGTTCGTGAATTGGGCTGAGCAAGAACTTGAAAAAGACCCAGATTTTCATCGAAAAATCATCTTCAGCTGAATTTAATCTTCAAAATCTATGTGGTCGCCCCCAAAGTAATCCCGTTTAGCCCCAATACACTTTTTTCAAGGTGTTTTCCATACATTCCATGTTGTTACGATCAATTACCGGAATGGCCTTCAATGCGCGTACCGTTTCACGTTTACTGTCTTCAAAACGGTTTCCCTGAAGCGGTCGCGTGAGTTTACTGAATAGCCAGGAGCTAAATGATTGCGGATATTCGTTAAAAATTTGGCGAAAAACCCACCGAGAATCCATAATTCCGACCTCTTTTTACGAATAGCTTTGCGCGAATGACGCATACATAATACGTTTTATGAAATTGAGTGATTTTGGAATCAATCGTGATTTCACTATTCTTAGTCCCAAATGATCTTTCAGAATGCGTTTCACGAATCCTTCCGATATTTCAACGAAGCCGGTAAGATCTCTAACTGTTAGTCGGCGATTCTCAAGCACCAATTACTTTATTTTATTGACGTGTTGATCATCAGTTGATGTTGATGGCCGCCCTGGACGTGGTTCGTCGTCAACGCGTTCTCGACCCTCTTTGAATACCATAATTTGTACCAATCAAAAACACTTGCTCGCGACAAACTGTTATCACTGACGGCCTTTTCAAACATTCGGAACTTTTCGGTATCAGAAATTTGGTTCCGCACACAAAATTCAATGGAAAGTCTTTATTGAATAATTTTACTATCATAAAAATCGCCGAAGGGACTTTATGTACTTCAGAAAGACGGGCGTATATTCGGGCGAAATTTAAATTAAAAAGTCATACTATTTTTTGCTCACAGTAGTAAGTACATAATTCGTGTCAGTATTGGTGTTGAAAGAGAACATGGAGACCTTTCTTTCGAAGTAGGCAAAGTTGTTCCACAGTCTCATCCTTAGTATAGTTTGTGGTTAGCACTTTTACGCAAGAGCCTTGTCTTTTTCCAGTTATTATCATTCTTACTGCTGACATAGGTACATACGTACATATATAACTTAAACTTGCGCAATGAGATATTTTATTTACTTAAAAAAATTGGCAGTTACGCGTCGGTAGAAAACGACAAAGTTTACGTGCAACTGATTTACGTAAATTCGATATGTCGCTTGGCTGTGACGCAGATGCTGAAGACATTTAATACGCCAACCTCGTTTGTGTCAAATCGTGTTTCATATGCAGCAATAGCTTAGCAATCACCAACAGAACGCTGCCATATCCAGAGCGAGCCCCAGCCACTAATCAACCATTCATCTTGACGTCGCAACTTTTCTGATAAACGAAGCGAAATACTCTGCCACAATTGCGAACCTTAAAAGCATGCAGATAACTAGCTGACGGCTGAGACGCTGAGGGGATGGCGTATGTTTTTGCTGTTGTTATTTTGTTTACTTGCGCAAACATCTGATGAGTGCGTGCATAAATCGTGACTGAAAAGAAATACTTGAATGAAACTGCATTAACGAAAATGGAAATTAATATTCCTACAAAAAATAGCATAATTATGCCTGTATGGTGCACACACGCACACACACGACAGTTTTCTTCGAACACATACATACAGTATGTATGTGTTTGCACGTGAACTGACTTATTTGCCGTCAATATAAGCACACATCCCTGTGTACACATGTGGTGAGCGACGTGCATCAAGTGGCTTCCACTTCATGCTTCACTACAAAGTGATTGTTTACCCATTCACGCCGCTGTGCCGAGCAGAAATGAGACGGCAGCTTCGACGAGGCCCCAGATTATGATCTGCACAATAATGACCACGGCGCCGCTGATGATGACGTTGGTGGTGGCGGCGGTAGTCTTGCTGTTGTTGCCGCTTTTGGTGATATCGACGGCTATGGTGATGCCGGTGACGATGTTTGTGCTGGGGCGCAACCGGAACGTGAGATTCTTGCCATGAGTTGAATGAGCGCAAATTTGTATCAGATGTCGTGCTCGTAAGCAAGTATTTGTGCAGCAATTTACGCTTCAATTGTTCTCGGAAAACACTTTTTTACCCAGGTCCATTGAAGAGTGGAGGCACTAATGCCACGTCGGACTCAATGAGCTGCGAACGTATACGAGTATGAACTTAAACGCTCGTAAGTATATGTATACACATAAATATCTGTATGTATGTATGTATTAAGTACACTAAAATGGAAACTTACTATAATAAGCAGAGACAATAACGTATTTGGCCTGGTTGACTTAAAAAGTCATTCTTCAAAGTGGAAACATTTTTAGTCACTTACCTAGATAAACTTACATATTGAAGCGTTCAATACTCAAAATCAACATTCAGATAGCGAGAAGTTTTAACACCTGTGGGCTGGTGAACAAACTATATATGTATGTACATATGTATACGAATATAATACATCAATAGGTCTGAATTCATTCCAAGCTGATATTACAATAAAGAAAAGAAGAAGAATTTGGTGTTGGCCGCTACTGCACGACCTACCACAAAAAGCTAACCTTAACAAGCAATTCTCTTCATTGAACTTTCAAAATAGTTTAATTTTTTAAGCCTAATTTTTTTCTATAATACTAAAGGACTCGCCTACGTTTTACTATGGCTGTTACATAGGTAGTACCTAATACCATCTATAAGATTTTTATTAGATTATAAGTATTAGTTAAGGAATAATCGCATTTTTGATGAAGCAACAAAAATGAATCAAAAAGCATTTCGTGCGTCAAGAAAGAATTGGTTTTTGGGGTAAAAATACTATTGAATTTGGGCTGTGCATCAGTGAAATCAATCGAGTCCAATCGATTATCAGCCTGGTGGACTGCATATTAAGAAACGGTTCTCAAGCGTGGAAAGACAAAAAATCGGCTGGCAAGGTTATAGCATCAGTCTTTTGGGATGCCCGTGGTAAATGAGCCAGTTTTAATTCATTGCATTGTGTGTTTGATTGCAGTTCTATTCTACCATTCCTAATATTTAGCAATTTTATTATTTTTCAGGAAAGATCAGTTTGAAATTGTACGCATATATGTATATATTCATCGTTCCCGTTTAAATATTGTATTGCTCTGTGCAATGCTTCGAAAAGATTTCTGTATATCTAAAATTTTTTATCAACACTTCAGTTATGCTGCTATTTTTTATGCCAGACCTTTTGCAATTTTAAATTGCCTGTCAATATGAAAAAAATGTTATAGCTACCCATAGATTTTGAGGTTTGAATATTGGATACTTCGATGGTAGCGCCATCTATCGGTCAAACATTCCAAAATTAACAAGTGATTAAAAATGAAAAAATAATTTAAAAAACATTTTCCAGTGGACCAAATTGTAAATTTAAACCATTCTCGAATCTCCTTGAGCATACACAAAAAATTTCATCAAAATCGGTCTATCCGTTTAGGAGCAGTTCAAATGCAAACACACGGTCAGAAGATTTATATATATAAAGATGTGTAACTTTTCAATGTTTCTATTTAACAATCGCTTTATCAGTTAAAAGTTCAAAAATTTTCACTAAATTATTTACGATCTTTGCAAAAGTAGGATGGGCTTTTAATGCTTAAATTCGTCCGCAGGCCGATGACACATTCCTTCCATGGATTTTAAATGCGCCTCCGTGTATTTATTAATGAAGTCTTACTACATTGAAGTAATCCATAAGTTACCTCATATACGGTATCTAGGTATCCCTACGGCGTCGGGGTAAACATCCGGATGTCATCTTTGTCAAGCTATACGGCATATTTTAATTAATATTCGGCTGCACCGAAGCTAATATACCCTTCACAGGTGCATTTCTTTTAGTAAATGTGTTCAGTTTGTATGGAAGTAATATGTTAGGTAATCCGATCTGAACATTTTTTTCGGAGATTATATTATTACCTTAGGCAGTAATCCATGTCAAATATCGTGATGATACCACGTCAAATGAGGAAGTTTCCCATCCAAGCATTTGATTCCGATCATCATTTATATGCCAGCTATATGCTATAATTAACCGATCTGAACAATTTCTTTGGAGATTACATTGTTGCCTTAGAAAACAATATATACCAAATTTCGTGAATATATCTTGTCAAATGCAAAAGTTTTCCATACCAGCACTTGATTCCAATCGTTCAGATTGTATGGCAGCTTATGTTATAGTGGTCCGATATCAGCAGTTCCGACAAATGAGCAGCTTCTTGAAGAGAAAATGATGTTTGCAAAATTTCAAAATAGTTCGTTTATACACAGACAGACGGACAAACGGACATGGAAATCGACTCAGCACAACATACTGATCATTTAAAAATAATATACCCTGTTCAGGGTATAATTACATAAGAACTCTAGTGCTAACAGCTCGCTGTCTAATCGGCAGACATATCAGTAGACTGACAACACCATACAATGACTATTGTAGAAGGGTGTATGGATAAAAATCGGAACTATCGGATGAAAGCTTCTTGACGATGCCTAGGACGTTGCACAAAAAAAAACCTTTTTGTATTGACGAGATTCATTAAGACCATAAGTATGTCTAGATATCTAAGTACATACTTATCTCTCCCATTTCTTAATTTCTTTATTTTCCGAAATTTCCAACTCCTTTCATAGGGATTTTAATAATCTCTCTCACCCCGCAATCGGAGCTTCCATATGTTTATGAGGGATCCTTCTTTTTCTTCTTTACTGCCGTAGACACCGCTTACGCGATTATAACCGAGTCAACAACAGCGCGCCAGTCATTTCTTCTCTTCGCTACGTGGCGCCAATTGGATATTCCAAGCGAAGCCAGGTCCTTCTCCACTTGGTCCTTCCAACGGAGTGGAGGTCTTCCTCTTCCTCTTCTTCCCCTGGCAGGTACTGCGTCGAATACTTTCAGAGCTGGAGTGTTTTCGTCCATCCGGACAACATGACCTAGCCAGCGCAGCCGCTGTCTTTTAATTCACTGAACTATGTCAATGTCGTCGTATATCTCGTACAGCTCATCGTTCCATCGAATGCGATATTCGCCGTGGCCAACGCGCAAAGGACCATAAATCGGGACGGGAATTATGAGCGACTTATAGAGTTTGGACGAAATTATCTACAACTTCAAAGTTATGACTGTCAACAGTGACGTGAGAGCCAAGTCGCAAGTGCGACGACTGTTTGTTTGATGACAGGAGATATGTATTTCGTCTTGCCCTCATTCACTGCCAGACCCATTTGCGTTGCTTCCTTGTTCAGTCTGGTGAAAGCAGAACTAACGGCGCGGGTGTTGTGGCCGATGATATCAATATCATCGGCATACGCCAGCAGCTGTACACTCTTATAAAATATTGTACCTGCTCGATTAAGTTCTGCAGCTCGATTAATTTTCTCCAGCAGCAGATTGAAGAAGTCGCACGATAGGGAGTCGCCTTTTCTGAAACCTCGTTTGGTATCGAACGGCTCGGAGAGGTCCTTCCCGAATCTGACGGAGCTTTTTGTGTTGCTCAACGTCAGTTTACACAGCCGTATTAGTTTTGCGGGGATACCAAATTCAGTCATCGCGGCATAAAGGCCGACGAAGAGGTGGTGTGTGTCGATTCCCCTTTCACGGGTCTTTAATGAGGGATCAGAATACCTAAATACAAGTATTATTGAACATTATTCCAAATCGAATTTGACGCATATTTTATTCAAGCGACATGTTTTAAAAATTTGCATTCCATTGGCTTTATTTTGTGAGGATAAGTACGCGCTTTCCACTCAAAAGCTTTTCGGTTTAAGAATGAATTCCAAGTAGCTACAGGAATTGTCCCATACCATATGCGTATACATACATACATATGTACTTATGTATGTGTGTATGTACATATGTAGATGTTTGTTTGTACAATACCTCCCTTTCGAAGTCCATTCGTGAACGTTGCGCATTTCCTGAATGTGCAATGAATCCCTTTTAATGTGATATTTAAAAATTTAATTATTCTCTATTTGATACCCAAAGCAATGCCACACCATGGTACCGTTAGGGAGAGCACGACGCGGCATTGGCGGCAGTGTACTCGAAATGCTGTCAAAGTACTTCCTTTCATTTGATTTGAATTGCGATTAAAAATACATGGAAATGCGAGTTGCAGCTACAACAAAAACAACTAAAACAACAATAACGCGAATGGAGCTGGAAGCGACAAAAGAAGATTACATGCGAATACATGAAATAAAGCAAACAAAATGCTAAATTGTGGGCTGCAACGGGAAACGCACGAATGTGTCCGTAGAATACACGTACAAACACACACATAGCTGAATACCAATCATACATACACATGCATTTATGTACATACATACTTATGTATGGATAGTAAGCTTCCTGAGATGCACAACCCTCCAGCCCGCCATCAAGTGACGGTGCAGTGGAGTCATTACTATCGTTGTTGTTGTTGCTGCTGTTTTGTGAACATCGCAACAACACGTCCCAACGTTTGGCGATTGCCGTTTGCCGTTTGGCAATCCAAAGTGGGTGTCGTCGCCGCATCAAGTTCAAATGCTTACTTCTGCATACGCAAACAACTACATAAACACATACATATGTATATGCAACTGTGTTGGAAATAATAGCAGTGTTTTGCTAAAATTAAAAAAAACTTTATTTTTACACTTAAAGCTTCCTTGATATTTAATTTATGTGCTAGTTCTTTGCTTTAAAATAGCAGTGGGGGAAGGCAAATCTTGCAGGTGGATCGAATATTTACTCGAATGTTCCGCCAAAATAGTTGCAAATGCAAAAAAAAAAATAGAAACCATATCCCAAGAAATGAGGCTCTAAAAAATTTAAGATGAGCTAAATACTAGTGTTACTGCCTGCACAATAAGAAAAGAAAGTCAGAAAGACAAAGCTCAATTTATTGGAAAACACATGCCCTGTGTGGAACCAAATAAAACAATTTTTGTTTCATCGGACCACAATATGTTGCGACTGACCAAAGCAGGTGCCCTTCAAGCCACTGCTATTATTCACAAACCACTGCTATTATTTCGAACTGGCCTGAAAACGCTTCTCCGACGGTAAAACATGGAGGTACCAAAACCAAAGTACAGAGGTTCATCTCTTACTATGGTATTAGTCCGTTATATTGGATACAAAAAACATGGATGCAAAATTAACGTTGAAATAATGAAGGCTACTGAATATAAATTGCGGCAGAAATGGGTCTATCGACAAAACAACGATGCCAAAACCATATCAGCAAATTTGAAAAACTGGTTTACCTCAAATGGAGTTGAGGTTATGAGCAGTCCAACTTAGTCACGTGACAGAGGTCAAGGAAGCTGTGGGGTCTCTTATCCGTCAAAATCTGTCCATCAAATATGGATATGGTCTATATGGCTCGGTTTTTATTTAAAATACTCAATATTGCTATTATTATCACAGCTGACATTATTAATTATTTAAAGAAATACATATGTAGTTTTTTGAAGAAACCACATTTCTTGTAGCTAGTACATAATGAACTAAAATAAAAATCAAAAACAGTTTTTTTTATTAAATTCCTGGTTATACTACTGCTATTATTTCGAACAAAGTTGTACGCACATTTGTGTGTTGTTAAGATGTACATATTTTCATATAAATATACTTAGAAGTGTACAAAACGTTCAGAAGCTTCCGACTGAGTGAACGGTTCGTAAGTGGAAATGTGCGCACAGGAAGCGATCTAGCAGCGAATTCAAATAAAATACCAGAACAATAAAAATCTCGAGAGAAATGAAAAATGAAGCACATTGATACCCGTACAAAGCCGTACGCGTTTTCAAATCCTAATCAACACAAAACATATACAATTCAGGCACAGATATGTAGTACTAAATATTACAGCGTTGGTAAGAAAGGAAAAGAAGTTTAAGAATTCATCGTTCCATCGAACGCCGTGACCAACGCGCAAAATACCATAAATGTTTCGGAACTTTTCTCTCGAAAACTCGCAACGTCGACTCATCAGATGTGGTCATCGTCCATATCTACGACTTTTGCGGAGATACCTAATTCAGACATCGAGGCATAAAGGCAGCTCCTTTTCATGTTGTCAAGAGCAGCTTTGAAATCGACGAAGAGGTGGTTTGAGATTTGGCTCATGGGGAATATCTGGTCAGTTGTTGATTTTCAAGGCCTAAAGCCACATTGATAAGATCCAATCAGTTTGTTGACGGTGGGTTTTAATCTTTCACCCAATACGCTCGATAGAACCTTATATGCGATGTTTATGAGACTTAGTCCAGGTTAGTTGGCACCGATTGTGTAGTCTCCCTTTTTCGTGATTGGGCAGAGCATACTTCCTTGCATGCTTTCGTCCAACCATATTCTACAAAGTAGCTGATGCATGTTTCTTATCAGTTCTTCGCCGCCATATTTGAATAGTTTGGCTGGCAATAATCCATCGGCCACCGCTTTGTTGTTCTTCAGACGGGTATTTGATATTCGAACTTCTACATGGTCGGGCAATGGAACGTTTGCTTCATCGTCATCGATTGGGGAATCGGGTTCCCCATCCATGCTGGAAAAGTGTCCTCTCCATTATTTTAGTATAAGACGGGCATCACTTATTAGATCACCTCTGGGGTTCTACAAGAATATGATTCAGTCTCAAAACCTTCCGTAAGTTGACACATCTTTTCGTAGAATTTTCGAAGATTTCGGCAAGATTTTCAAGCTCTTCGTACTCACGCATTTCGGCCTCTCTCTTTTTTGTCTGCAAATGCGTATCGTTTCCCTCTTCAGGTATCTATCCCATTCCGCACTTGTTTTGGTCAATTGTAACGTTGCGAGCTACGCAGTCTGCTTTCTCTCCGCTGCGACACGACACTCCTCGTCGTACCAGCATTTTCCGAAAATTAATAGTTTCGTTTGCCGCTATACGTAAGGAGGATATCCATTAGTATTTGAGATATGAGTCGTTTTGTAAGCCTCTAAAAGTGAATTCTTTGATCTTTACTATGCCCGAATTTATTGAACAAAGAAGTGCGATTAAATTTTGTTTGCGGAATGAAATTTCTAGCGAATATCGTGCTAAGGGCGAGCAAAAACGGAAAATAACACGTCAAAGTCGCTTAAAAATTAAGGTGATGTTGACAATTTTCTTCTATTATCGTGGTATGGTGCATTATGAATTCCTTCCGCCAACTTCATGCCAACTTTTTAGAAAATTGTGGCCACAGGTGCCAGCTTTATATATTAATTTAGTGCTTAGTTATGGCACTTTATATGTTTTCGGTTAATGGCGATTTGTGGGCATAGCTGTGGTCCGATTACGCCAATTTATACCAAGAAACCTACATACCAAGTTTCATCAAGATATCTCAATTTTTACTAAAGTTACAGTTTGCACGGACGGACGGACGGGCGGATAGACAGACGGTCAACCGGATTTCAACTTTTCTCGTCATCCTGATCATTTATATATATAGCCCTATATCTATCTCGCTTAGTTTTAGGTGATACGTATAACCGCTAGGTGAAGAAAACTATAATACCCTGTAGCAACTGGTTGTAAGAGTATAACAAATCCGCATAATAGAGAAGGGCCTCATAACACCCGATGTCAAAATTGAGCAATGGGAATGACAAAGCTCACTATTACGTGGAGTCTTATATTTCAGGACTTATGTGAACAATTTCGATCTAACTTAATGCAATCACGTAATTAGACTAAAACCATGTCTACTTTCTATAAATCTTTCAATTTCCAATATACAATATATTATGACAAAAAAGTACTCGGAAATTATAAATAAAACGCAAAATATTTAAAGGTTCATAAATAACTAATATATCTTTGCACATATGCTACACTTATGCCAACGGTTTTTCCAGTCCTCGAAACACTTTCCATAAGTACATTTTGGGAAGGCCTTCAACTCCTTTAGCGAATTTTGTTTTATCTCTTCGATCGACTAAAAACGGGATCCATGATTGTTGAGTTATTTGCGTGTCAAACTCATAAACCCATGTCTCATCGGCTGGTATAATTTACTCCATGAATGTGGGATCGGAACTCATACGATCAAACATGTCCAACGAGACTTCTTTACGGTAGTCGTTTTGAAAAAAATTCAGCTTTATCGGAACGAGTTTCATACACAAAATATCCACTAAAATCATTCGAACGGCGAGAGATGTCGGGCACCATATCCTTCACTTTTTTAATAAAATTTCCATCAGTTGAAGAGGTCGAAGGTCGTCTAGAACGAGCCATACCTTTAATGAACTCTCGACCATCCTTAAAGGCTTTGTGGAATTCGTAGGCTTGTGTTTTTGATAAAACTGAATCACCGTAAGCCTTTTTAACATTCGCAACGATTCCGCACACGGATTTTTTTAAAACTACAAAATTTGAGACAAGTTTTTTGTTCGATTTTTTTCCAATGTAAAAGTCGCAACGTACTAGGGAGGTGTACCGACTGAAGCAGTTGCTGTAAACAAACTGGTTGACAGATCGTTCTCATATTTGGCACAGTAATTAAGGACATTACTACCAATTTAGCAAAATAAATATAATAAAATAAAATAAATGAAATATCATTTACCCGTGGAATTTAATTACAATTTCGCTTAATGTATAAATTACTAACTGCCCTATTCCGCATATACTCGTATCAGCCGCATTAATGAAATTCAAAACAACTCTTGTGCTTAAAATAAAAAAATAGGGTGAATATTTGGCCTAGTTCCCAAAAGACGGTATAAGTTGGATACGTTATAGTTTAATGCAAAAAATGCATGAAAACGGTCCACGAATTACCTCAGTACCCATATAGTGCATATGAAGATTTTTGATATAGCAGACTTTATGTCGAATATCGGTCAATGTGTGAGTTGTCTTCCTAAAACTGTTTGAAAACAAAGTCTAGGTTTAAGCTCCATATATTTGGTTATACCACTTATTTACACCAGTTGCTTGTTTGATTTGCCACAGACAATACTCCAAAAAAGAACTCAAAATTTAAAAGTCTCCACAAGCCAGCGAAATTTTATTTTGTAACTTACTTTTGAACATACTCGTATCTGGTACACTATACATAACTGTGTAACATTGCCAATCCATATCGAGACATTTTTTCTAAGCCTACTCACAACTTATTCATAGAGGAAACACTGCAAAGGTTTACGGCGTCGCGTTATTGTTTCAGTGCTTTGTTGTCGCTCTGCCCGCCAATTGGAGTCGCTTCATCCACCGATGAATGACTTTTGCATTGTCTTCAAATCTTTTTCACTGACTCTGTCATTGTTTTCGTCACTGGAAACAAAGATGCTTACACTCTCAAAATCATTGTGCGAGTGTGTGCTGGTGCTTGGCATTATGAAGTCTATTGGGTGCATAGTTGTCGAGCCTGAGTATTTTATATTCAGTTCTGCTATTATTTTAATCTGCTTTGTATGTCCCGCTACGCCAAGAGTAGCTTAACAACTTCAGCATTTTAATGAATATTTGTTACTTCGATTCGAATACATATGTATGACTATACGCGTGTGTGTGTATCTATGAATTGTATATACTGAAGTAAGCGTTTAAGAGTTCTACTTTGCATTTGACCCACCTGAATCTCATGAATGTGCAATCACGAATATTCCAAAAGCAGCTACTACAATATGTTTTGAAAACTTGAAATATGTATGTATACACATAATTATATTGTATGTATATGTACGTATTAAAAATTAAAATATATACTCCTTTACAGATGTTGCTTTGTAAATGCTGATCTACAACCATGCAAAAGAACGAAGTGCTGTCTGATACGTGTATCCGCATTTAAATAATGCGGAATGTAGTATATGAAAAACAGAAAGTTGCTAAATATTTAAATTGCGGCTACCTACTTGAATGAGTGTACTTTTGTATCAGCCGACTATTTGTAGTCGCTGGAAGCGCATTAATGTACGAGCAGATGCGTATATACATACATACATGTATAAGTAAGCATTTACATACATACATACATATGTAGTAATGACATCTGGTTGTATATGCCAGAACGCTCAAACGTGCGCTTTGGTGGCGTGGATTATGCTTGAGATTTAATCTTTATTGATTTATTTCGATGGCTTTTAATTTATGGTGATTTCATATTTAACGCCCACATAAATAAAAGCTTTTTGAAGTTCACCATCCTCAGTGGCCGTCGGGATTTGAAGTCTATGTATTTACCTTAGACTTGTTAGTATTTTATGGCTTACTTATCTTATATTTCACCCCCTGTTTCCTTTCTTCTGTTCTTTTGAGCGCATAATGAGTTTGAATTTCGTCTATACTTTGAGATCTTCTTATAAGTGTAGTTAAATATTCCGAATCATTTTACATCCTAGAAACGAAATTACAACACTTATGTTGGTGCATTCTGTTCACAAAGCTTGAAGTTACGACATAGTGATTCTGCATGGAGCGCTGATTGAAACATTTCTTAAAAACTTTATAGAAATAAGAAAAACTATAACACCAACACATAACGTAGGTTACCTTCTATATCTTTGAATTTGGCAACCCTAGTGTTGCGATCTTGCATCATACAACTTATAGTAAAGTTTGACATTTTTGATGTTACATACATATATCGTTTCGACATACGAACGCTATTTGTGTTGTTTACAGTACCTTGAAATACATATTCATTTTGGCCAAAAAAGAAATAAATTTCTGGGTTGATTAACTATCGTGTGATTGAGACAACTATAGGCTTTAGTTTAACCAGCATACATTTAATATTGCA
This sequence comes from Bactrocera dorsalis, assembly GCF_023373825.1. Lineage (NCBI taxonomy): Eukaryota > Metazoa > Arthropoda > Insecta > Diptera > Tephritidae > Bactrocera > Bactrocera dorsalis. The sequence goes on from NC_064304.1 coordinate 80,418,276, forward strand.
TGGACATTTGACTGTAAATCGCTTAAAAAAGCCCATTTTGTCAATTGGTCGAGAGAAATAATGGGCTTCGAAACACGTGTATGAAATCGTAAGAAATGGTGAAAAGTCAATTTAGGCGTATGCGCTCGAAAATAAAGAGCAGTCGACTGTACAGGTATTTCAAGATGAGCCGAATCCAACAAAAGTTGTTCGTGCATGACACTTCTTCTTCTTTACTGGCGTAGACACCGCTTACGCGATTATAGCCGAGTCAACAACAGCGCGCCAGCATGACACACTTCCGAGAAAATGGTTGCCTGTGTTTTTGGAACAACTGAACATATCGCATCCATACCACAACGCAGAACAGTAAATTCTGAGTTCTTCTGTCTTTCAAGAAGTCAGGAAGATAAACTATGAGGTAAACGTTTTCTGATAACAGAAAAGGCGGTTGATGCGTTCAGAACCCATGTTTTGGAGATATCTCAATCAAAAGTGATTCGAGAATTGGTTCAAACAAGATCTTAGTAAAAAATATTTTGAAAAACAATAAAGCCATTTTCGATTAATAGTATTTATTTACGATCTCTAATCACGAAATATAAAAAGTAACCCAAGTAATAGTATTTAATGTATTCCGTTGTCAAAGTGAGACCGAATCTACTAGTTTATATATAAAAACGGCCATGTTACGGCTTTTGTTCGCTATTAACTAAACTATAGATCCAACTTGGGAGAAAGGATAGTTTATTTTCAATTTATAGTCACAATGCAGATAACAGTATCCGACAGCTTAACGTCGCGGTGAATAAGTACGAGTATCTAAGAAAATCGTAATGTGGAGTGAGTTCACAATGGCTTACCAATATTCGATCAAAACATTGCACAGAATTAGGAAAAATTTGAAGCACTGCTGTGTCTGGAGATGTCAGACAGATCCTGTCGAAAATTGCTGCTATACTTTCGCGGATTTGGGACGTGTTTAAAGCAATCGGTGTCAAGGCGAAATATTGGAACACTTCGACCATACAAATGCGCGTATGTATTACTCTGCCAGACAACTTTGGCACTATTGTTCACCTAAAAAATATATTAACTGTTCAATGAAACATTTTGACAAGGGGTGCGGCACCACCCACCTTCAGATTAAATCTTTTACCTAAGGAACAACATTACCCTGATATTATGAAAATTAATCGGACTTCAATCACGTCATACACAATTTTGTGTTGCACCTGTTTCTTTCACTTTAAAATATATAAGTCAAGCACAATTAAGATATCGGAAGAGAACTCTGCAAAATTGTCGAAATCAGTGAAAAGTTCTAGTTGGAGAACGATTTCTTTGGTAATAAAGTTGAATAATTTGTAAATGTTGTTCTTGCGTATATCTTCCCATGATGAAGTTGCAAACATTACTGAATACAATAAAAAAATTACAGTTCATGACATATTTAAAAAATGGCCGAAACGACTCTTAGAAATCGTATCATCCTTATTGGAAAATTGTATTAGGTGTATGAGGGCTTAAGGAAGTATTAATCGGATTCAACCTATTTTTGACACGCAGACATAATATTATCAGAAATGAGTTTTCTCTGAAACCAATTATATATATCATACATTTACCGATATTTTCTGTCAAAAGTCAACCATATGTGTTGAGGTCCGCAAATTCGGCACCTAGGGGCTTGAACAGTATTGGTTATAATTATTATTACCGGAAAGTGAAAGAATTTAAAATTGCGCTGGCTTACCATGTCGTTGCAATCGTAGAAGTATATCTCCAGTGCTACCAATCACATTGTGTCATACCTCACAGTGTTGGAAAGGTGAAATTTAAAGCTTCATTTTAACCAAAACACAATTAAATTCGGGGAAGTTAAAAAAAATTACAGCTGTTCAAAAATAACAATAATGACGAATTTCACTAGGGAAGAATGCCACGCAAGCCACTAATAAAATTTGTGAAGTTTACGGAGACGATGCTGTATCAGTTCGTGTATCCCAACAATAGTTCGCTCGCTTCCGTTCTGAAAATTTGGAAATTTCGATTTACATACACTGATTGAATAATAGCTCTAGCGAAAAAAGGGCAAAAAGTGTTCGACCAAAATGGTAGATATTTGTTAATTTATTTATTAGTACAAATATAAAAAATAAATAAGTTGAAGTTTGATTACAAATACGAATAGACTTTCAAATATAGTTCATACAGCGCATATATAGGAAGGCAGCTGCTTTTAACTCTAGAGATATAACGCTTTTTTATACCACTGGATTTTAAAATTATTCGTTTTCTGCCAAAATCATTTATTCATTAATTTTCAGGTTTACCATTCATAAAGACTGACTGAGCAAAGGCTTAATGTTTGTGAGAACACGCAAATGTGAAATGTCATGACAGATGTCAGTTCAACAGATTTCTATGTCACATGCAGTCATGGATAAAGGGATGTCCAACTCATTCCAGTGTTAGAAAGTTAAAACCTCCTGAACTTTAAAAATTGATTGCTTCTGCTTATCTCTGCGTGATGCGTTGAATAATCAGACATGCAAATATGTTAGACAGCAAATGCTATTAGATAGATTATAATAATTTAAACAAAATTTCTATTATAAACCTTCGCTATAGTGAACTTCATTCAAAGTCATTTGAACATTTCGCTTTCGTTTCTAAAGTAATTTCCATGGACTACTCAAAAACAATGATGTCACCAAATAATCATATATTGGTACATTCTATCAATGGATGTTAATAAGGGTATGTGGCTTGGAAAAAAGTTAGTGTTGATAGTCGAATATTATTTTCGTAGGTAATAATCAAATTATGAAGAAAGTATCCAAAATATGCTGACAAATTGTAATATTCTGAGAGCAAATATAAGGAGGATGAAGTCATATGTGGAAGTCTACCCAAGTGAAGAAAGTTCTCTGATCGCTATTCACTTGGGAGCGGCCAGAAACGATTCTTTTACAATCGGCTCAATCAGCTCACGAGTTTGGGACCCGCCAAATAGAAACGCCCACAGCGAAATATTTTCAACAGCCTCGGATGATGATGACCATGGCAAACGAAATAAGGACTACGATTTGAGGGCACGCACCTGGAATGTCCGGTCCCTTAATTGGAAAGGTGCCGCTGCCCAGCTGTTTGATGTACTTGATCGACATCACCGCCTTCCAAGAAATGCGATGGACGAGATAAGGAAAGAGGCGAGACGGTCCTTGTGGCGTTTACTACAGTGTCCACATAAAGGAGTGCAAATTTGGTGTGGGATTCGTGGTGGGAGAGAGACTCCGTCGCCGAGTCACCCCGGTAGATGAACGTCTAGCCACAATCCGCATCAAAGCGAGGTTCTTCAACATATCGCTGGCTGATCGACTTCGCCGAGGCCTTAACAACGACTCGGACCACTATCTTGTTGCAGTCGCCCCTGTGCAGCAAAAAACGAACGTCAACAAACACAAGGAAGGTTCCGCGTCGAGAAGCTGCAATTACAACAGACAGCCGAACGATTTTCGTGCTCGACTTGCACTCCTGCTCTCAGAGAGCAGTCGTCAACAACTTGGTATAAGGGAACTGTGGGACGGCATTTCAAACTCCTTACGTACAGCTGCAACCGAAAGCATTGGTTTTCGAAAAATCCAAAAAAGCAGCTGGTACGATGAGGAGTGCTGTGTCGCAGCGGAGAGAAAATAGACTGCCTACTTCGCAACGTTACGATCGACCACAACACGAGCGGAATGGGAATAATTCGAGCTGCAGAACTCGAAATCGAGCAGGTACAATCTTATATAAGAGATGGCGTATGCCGATGATAGACGAAATATCTCCTGTCATCAAACAAACAGTCGTCGCACTCGCGACTTGTCTATAGATAATTTCGTCTATTTAACAACCAGTATAAACACCACCAACAATGTCAGCTTGGAAATCCAACGCAGGATAACTCTTGCCAACAGGTGCTATTTTGAACTGATTTGGCAACTGAAAAGTAAAGTCTTCTCTCGACGAACAAAAACCAATATAAGTCACTCATTATTCCCGTCCTGCTATATGGTGCAGAGATCTGATTTGCCACAGGGTCGTTAGTGAAAACCGTGGAAGTCATAAATATGAGTTCTCAACTACCAAAATAAATGTAAGTATATCCTACTTACATCAAAAATATCAGGAAATTAAATGGAATACAAAGAGCTGCATTATGAACCCATCACATTAAGCCATTTCCGACCAAAGCCATAGACGTGTTTATTTTGAAAGTCTGCTCTCAGAATAAAGGAATTACCTGCTAATTAGAATTGAAAAGATTATGGACACATTGCCATCCTGAACCAGGTAAACCTAAATAAATAAAAATATATCCTCATAAGAATAGATTTAAGTAATCACTTTCGGGTAAGGTTATCCTCTAGACGTGAATAAAAAAGAGGTTTAGTAGATAAGAAGGATACTATCTCTATCTATACTAACGGGTTCAAATGGCTATACTCCAATGATCTTGGCATTTCACTTTCTCTCCGTCTACCATTTTCATACGAGGCAGACAGACGAGTTGGCAAAGCTAGGAACCTCCTTAGACTAATCCGAGATGTAATTAATATCATGCACGCTGGGGACGATCAAATCTGTATATGCATTTTGATCAAAATTCTCAGAGCAGATGGAAATCAACAACAAACTGCAAGATAACAAAGCAGATATGGTCCAAATACGACAGCTATGATTCCAAGGATTTTTGAAATAGATCTACAAATAGTATATACAGACTTACAGCTACTATAACGGGGCCGGGCCTTTTGGCCTGGAAATACGAAAACTGTTTACCTTTCTCTATGAATGCAAATCTTTATCAAAAAACCGACTCATTTTTTCTTTGGAACCTATCAGGCACCAAACCTTGAATGGCTGTCCTTACGGATGGAGCATAAGGAATATAAATAAGTAATTTCATTGATTATAAAGTCTTGCGATAGTGCATTGAAATGGCGTATGCAGCGCCAATTGAACCCATGATGACAGCACTCCTACCTACCTACCCATACCTAAAGACTAAAAAGAGAAGTTTAAGTTTTGGTTGAGTCAACAAGAAAGCTTGACTCAATTCCCTTTTAAGTAACAGTATAACATCGAAAAGTATCAAAATATTTACTCCACATTTTTAAGCAAAAATTACCTGTAAATCGACTAGATTTGTCTAGAATTTCAGATCTTTATCAGTTGCCGCAATGGCGATGACAACTCATACCCAAGTCTTCTTAAAAGGCTCGTGTATGCAATCGAGTATGAGTTTATCGTACTTATAAGTATATTTGTACATGCATTCATATGTCATGTGGCAAGAATGTCTCGCCATGTCAATTGCATTTTAGGCCAGCGGCCGACTCGCTTGAAAAACTAACACATTCATACTTACATCCCTGTAGGAAAAAGTACAAGTTCCGAATTTGTTCGGAGCGCTAGACGTCAATGTTAATAAATATAATAATAAAATATTCTTCGTACACATAAAAAAGAATACATAAGAATTGAACAGTTTTATTTTTTGATGAACTTAAGAGTATAAATGTTCTCTATCAGCAAAGTTGGGTGTATGGTACTTCGAACTATAAATGGCGGCTAGTGAAGTTAAAGTGTTGACTTCGAATCTTTCAGATATGGCCAGAAGTTAGGGTAAGTGAGTGCTCCATTTTCTACCGCGAGCATAATGTTATTTAACAATCTGTAGAGTCCTACAAAAATATTTTGAGATCAGACATTTGACGTTTTCAAAATTTGTTTTGTTATGAAATAAAATTCGTCTAAATATACGATTACATATTGCGTTTCCCTACGGGAATGAAATTGCAGGCCTATGCATGAATACATGTAAGCGTAGGCAAACACACTTATGTAACCATATGAATACGGAGATGCTAGTCGTAGCATGGCAAATCGTGCTTTAGTGTAATTCCGAAGAGCATTTATGTCATTGAAAACCGAAACGCCTCTCGAACGGAATTGTTATTACCACTTATGGTCTGTCGTCTGCCAGCAACAACGTCAACAACAACCATATCATCAGACAAAACAAGTACAATAACAAGCGAATGTTGAAAGCAGGAAGAGTGAAGAGGGCATCCATCGAAAGCCAAGCCATTGAATGGCGCATTGAAGGTCCAAATGGATTCGACGAGCACAATAGTGTCAGCGCATATGCACTTATTTCCATATGAATGCACTTTCTAAGCGACGGAGCACGGATAGGATACACATGCACTTACTAATGAAACACAAGTAATCGGAAATGTGTGCCCATAGCCATTCTTATGCAACCACTCAAAGATCGTAAAAATCCCAATAATTGCCTACAACCCACATCTTCAACAGCACAAAATCCGTAAATTTGCAACCGCAAAAGAAAATGAGTAAATAATTTGAATTTAGAATTGTTATAAAGAATACTCACGCTAAAATGAGTTTGTAGTAACTCAGAAAATAAAATATTTTAAAGCTGCAAGTTGTGTCACTGTACTAAATCAAGTACACAAAGAATATCTTGGACATACATAATACGAGTATGTAGTTCAAGAACGCATTTTAGCAAGGGAACTTGGTATTATGCGATAGTAGGGTTCCGTTAGTTTAATTGGTTAATTTTAGATACAACTTCTTTCTTGTACTTACATTTAAATGTTTTAAATACTTTTTTGAAATCGACCACCCGATATTTGTTCTGGTATGTATTTTTATAATTTTCGATATCAAGGATAAACATAACTCACTATATTCATCTAACACCCCTTTTTCTATGGTCGGATGCTGTCGAAACAGCTAATGAAACTAAATGAGTTTAAGGTGCCCGCTGAAAGCTGACGATTGCTAGAAATCAGCTTCAAAACTGTGCACGTACAGATTGGCGAAGCAAAACATTATTTATTTGACGAAGCCATGTCTTCCCTTTTATCTTGCCTAAGCACAAATAAAAAGACCTACAACATAAGTCAATAATATACAAAATCTGTTTGTAGTCCATTTAAGTTTTTTTCGGCAAATTGGAAGATTTTTAAATATTCGGCTACATCCGAACTTAGCCCTTCCTAACTTGTTTTGCCTACCTAATATAGTGATGTTTCTTTAATAAAATTGTAATATTCTTCTATCACTAATACAAGGCTTTCCAATAAGCGTGATATAATTTCTTTAAAACAAATACACTACGAGTATTAGGTGAATGTAATGGTTGCTCATGAATAATTTGTGAATTTTCTTCGCACCAGAATCGATTTTGTTTATTTATTTATTTTTTTTGAGAATATGATTGTTTTACAAAGCCGTTTTCGTTTTTAAATTGTTCCAAGACGTTTAGGGTTCAATAGTTTCAGTGCTTGAGTGAGAACAATTTTATATGGACGCATGTCCAAATACTTCCTCAAAATCCAACAAGTTGTGGTTTGAGACTGTCCCAATCCTGAAAACGTCTTGGAATTGACAAATAGCTGTCTGCAGCAACACTTGCCTGAATGGCAGCAGAATTTTTAAAACTTCGAGCGGTTCTTTGTCTTATTGGCACTTGAACATTATGGAAAGAAAATGTACGCCCGAAATGTTCAACAATTCGACGGATATCGAGCACAAGTGGACGATATCTGATATTTATTTTAACGTTCCCTGTCGCTCTACCAGGCAGTTAGACCCTTACTTTTAAAATTTTTTAGAACAAATTTTGAGTTAAACGAACCATTCCGCCGTATATGTCATGACTTCAATTCTCATTCCAGCACATTTGATCTAAAAGACTCACTCTTTACCATTAAAAAAATTGTTTTATCCACTCTTAACGTAACATTTAAATATTATAAACTTTAATTTAATTCTTAATTTTGGCTGTTGAAATTATTGTTTCTGTAGCTGAGCAGCTTAAGATCGCAACGCTTAAAACTCTCTTGCCTTTTATGACTCGGCTAATTCCGCTCGTTCGCGGATTGCGCCCCTCGCGTCGGTTGGGCGGGAGGAGGGTAATCGTTGGGTATTATTATTTATTATTACGACCAAAAAATGTCAAAAGCGCACGAAAAGCTGAAATCGGAGAACCAAAGAATGGGAAATCCCAATTTCATTCTGGACTAATGAAATCGTCATATATAGTACATGAGAGCGTAGGTACATAATTCGTGGATCGATATCGCACATTTTCAGCATTAAACTGTAGTATATCTAATATTCTTCAATTTGCTAAATATTTTAGTTATTGACATACAATATATACTTGTAGATCAATACGGAATTCTTGTAAATTTTCTTAAATAAGGTATATGGGCGGAAAGGATTACATATTTTGATCAGATTCCACCCAGTTTTGGTATTAGAATATTATTACAAGAAATATAGTTTCTATGAATTTTATTAGAAACCCCTTAGCTTTAGCAGGTATGAACTTCAATAACGGCCGTCTAAGATGACCGTAAAACTGAGGATTTATTCATCCATTTCGATATTGTCTGAATTATGGGGTATCCCTCTTAGTTCGTAATAGGAAAGTGAGTTCCCAAATAGCATTGGCCAATTACTATAATGAGACGTGGCATTAAGTCAACCAGAAGTTCGAATCTATATCCCCAAATGGACGAATAACCATTCTTGTCACAGAGCGGAGTGAAGTCCAATTTTAAAAATTAAAATTTTTTCTCAGAGGTGCCCTTCAGTATTGTGATACTAAATTATAGTTTTGTATAATATCTTCATTTAGTTCTAAGTTATGGCACTTGTTTGTTTTGTTTTCACTTAACGACAATTTGTGGTCGCGACAAAAGATCGATCCCGCCCATCAAACAAACAGTCACACGGAATTCAACTCGTCTTGTCATCTATGAACAAAACTATTATACATACACTGTGCAACATATTGCGAAAAAGCTATTGTTTGGCGCAAGCTAGTAAGTATATTCTGCAAATACGCTCGCTTTATAAGCATACTTGGTTATTTGAAAATAATCAGATTACCAAAAAGGCTCTAGTAATAATTCTATTCATTTTCTTATCTGTCGCCTTATAAGACGGCCATTAGAGAATTCCCATCCACTTGAACTTCGTAACACGGCAACTCAGTGTTGCCCTTAACAAAGTCCAAAACACGAAAAAGTGGGAAAAGAGAAATGCCAACACGTCGCAGCGGCGTCATAAAATCCAAATTGCCTTTGAATGCGTAAAAACGAAACTTTTTAATTTCAGCTTAATAAAATGTAATTAAATTTCTACTCCACGATGCACAAATCGGCAGTGGCGACATCAGCTGTAACAACAACAAGCCCGCAACGAACAACAGCTGACACAACAATCCCAACGGCAGCGTGGCAGCAGGGAGAACAATAGCGGAATGCATTAAAATGAAAAGAAATTTATAATTTTTGGCACAACATGCCTTTGTCCCTTGCAGTTGGAGAAGAGGAGGAAAAGTAATATTTGTAATTGTGAAGAGGCAGTGGAAGGATTGCGATGCAGGCGAGGCGAGCCAACAACACAAGTCAGACGGACGAGCTCACTCAGGCGTCGCTTTAATTGGAAGGGAAAAATTAAGTGAACAAGAAGTGGGCGTACGAAGCGCCAAGTGTGCAGCTAAAATCGTTTGCGCTACAAGGCTGCCGCTGCCCGAGCCGCTCGCACGCTGCTCAGATTGCGTTCCCCATTTCAATATTTTCAATTTAATGCCAAGCACACTGCGGCAAGAGCCACGCAGACAGGCAGGCAGGCAGCATGCGGACAGGATATTAAAGTATCCTGTTGAGATTACAGCCTGAGGTTGTTGTGAAAACATACATTCAGACGTATATGCATATGTATGTACATGTAGATGTGTATTTTCAAAGATCATAGATATAGTATTACCAGGGCCACGTTTACGCCGGAGTAATTATGTAGTACATATTCAAATATATATAAATTTATAAGTGCGTGCACGCCAAGAGAAATAATCGTTTAAGTGTAAGTTTGCATGTTTTTGTTGTTGTAAGTGCACACAGTGAGATAGAATTAAATAAAAATGTCGGTCTACCCAAAATGTCTTAACCGTGTGCTCCGTCGGTTGCGCAAGCAATGCCAATCGCGGCGAACTTCCATTGCAAAGCACAGCACAAGGTTCTTGCTATCGTTGTTGTTGTGCTTCCGGTTCTTATGTATGTCGCAACAACGCCAATGATGGCCTGATTTCAATCGAAAACATATTTATATGACCAGCAAAGTTCGGTAGAAGTGGAATGAGGAACAAATGAGGATTGGCAACTCGGTATGCTTTCGGTCGTTACTGCTATTTGAAGTCGGCTGCAGTTAAATGTAACTAACATGTTTCCCCAAAGTGTTTTCGACATCTAGAGCTGCTTACAATTTAAAGTGACTTCAACAAAGGCATACATACAGGCGCTTAGCAGGGTATAATTTAAATTTGAAATATCGGCAAATTTTAGTTGGAAGTTTTCATTTTTTTGTATACTCTATTTGGGGGCAATTTGATACTTTTATTAATCCACAGAGAAGCTAGAACTGTGTGAAGCTTCAATGCAACCCAGGGAGGAATATGAATAATGAAATTTATGAAACGATGCTTTCTTATTAATTATCTTGAACTAAATGGGCAATACGACCGTGCCAAAGAGATCCACGAGAAATTAAAAACAAAGTTTTAATTTTCCAGTAATAGGTCAATGGTTATGTGATCGGCGAAATCTGCATATTCACCGACGGATCAAAAGATGAAATAGGAACAGGAGCAGGCTATCTCTGTTGAAATCCATACATAATCTTTCAGCTGAATCTGTTGGCAAAACTGAAGCGCCAAGAGGGCTTTTGCTCTAACTAACAAGTCCATAATTGATCGTAGAAACCATCCACGGCAACTACAGCTTATACAGGATTATTGGAATATTTCAAAGACAAATTCATGGGACAGTACTATTATGTTATAAAGACGCAGGAAACCGTAAAACATCAATGAAATCAATTACAAAATTGCATGAAATTGAATTGGAATTGCTTTCCTGTCCTCCCAATTGGAAGAGATAAACCTCAGTTTACATGCACAGGACCTCACTAGAAAAAACTGACACACTACATCTGGGAACGGTCAAAGTATATCACCCCACTCGGAGACACCAACACACTCAACATCGGAGAAATACACCACATATTAAACTAACCGAAGTGATTAGATGATAGCCTCTACATATCACTCCGTTCTATACAAGACTGCGCCAAGTTACAATTCGTTTACATTTCGATGACGACACCGTTCCGTACGTCCAAATGCGACACCAGCATTCCAACGCATAGGACTTCAACTAAATATATATATGTATATATCGCGATCGTACACGTTGTTTTCATCTGGATATGGATTCGTCAGCTCATCGTTGATTCCACGTCTAAAACCTTTACATTTTTCTTCCAAATTTCATTGTAAAATGAAAAATGAAAACAATTTTTTTACATTTAATCAATCAATTAATTTCCGAAGTAACAGTTGCATTTTTTCTTGCCATACAAAATTCAGTGGTGCTGTGCAATATTAAAATTCAATTAAAGTGGGAACCGGAACTCTAACCCCTTAAAAGTAATGATAAAAGTTTCCTGGAAATACATCTTACGTTTTTTTCGGACATCACTTTAATTTTTGTAAATTCATTAACTTTAATAATAGATCCAGATAAAAATAGCGTCAAACATATAAATTTTGTGATAGGCAAAGATGACCCTCCAACAATTTAAATTAGATGAGTCAGCATGTCGCCGGCAGAGGGAATCAAAGTAAATGACAAAATTTACAGTCGTTGTTGGACTATGCACATTTCGATCGGAGCTCGAATGCGAATTGTATAGAATATAATACTTCAAAATAGAGACTCAACATTGTTGTTATTGCAAATGAACATGGTTTCTTGTGCAACTGTCAACTTTACTTTACTAATTACCGTTAATTAAAATAGGTGCAAGCAAGACATTGTAGCCTGCGTAAAAAGACTGAAGTAAAGCAACAAAATGCTTGGGGAACAAGAACAGCGAGGTCATTAAAAATCCATACAATGACGTTGCCATAGTCCGCCAATGGCTGAAGTTAAAAATTCAGGCCAAGCACACGTCGCTATTCTCGACGACGTTTGTTTTACAAAAGCGGACGCGAACAATTCTCCAGAGTGCAGATGACACGTCCGCATGCAAAAATACATAAGCGCACGCATTAAATTGTTGCTCTGAGAAACACACAGCAGGGAGCAGCAGGCTCACAGCCGCGAAACAGGCGAGGGTTGGACGGCAAGTGTATTAAATTATAATTATTTGTGCATGACAAGAGGGCATGAAACATTGAAACATGCCTAATGACACATTTGCCACACTAAGCGCACTTACATAAGTAGTCTTACATAAACACACACATATAGTATACTCTTATATTCATTTGGACAATGGAAACAACGAGAAAAGTGGAAAACCCTCTTTGCCAGCGAAAAGAAACGAAAAAAATATAACTGTAAAGAACGCACTGCAACGTATGCGTTTGTAAATATGTGGCTTAAGTATTGAAGACGAGTTCTCTAAGATGATGTGTGTGATCGGATGTGGGAGCCCCAGCAAGTCGCCGAGATATTACCGAACCAGCGGATATATAGTTCGAATTTAGATAAATACATATATCAGTAGATCCAAGAACAAGGATGATTGTAGTGAATGATTGAAGAAAAAAACCTGCGAAAGATTGTTCCAGAACACCGAGCCTGCCTAAGAACTGTGGGTCCGGGTGAAATTGTTACCGGTCTCAAACTCCCTCCCACCCTTTATCCTTCACTGACTATATCGTCTACAATACTGCCAGATTTTCTATTTTGATTTTTGGTTAATATTGCCCACGATGGATGCCGCTTATTTTCTATAATTGAACAAAAAAGACACATGCGTTCGACATACAAGATCCGGCACTCATGAAACTCAAAGAGAAAGTGACAATCAATGAAACCTACATACATCATTGCACACCTGAGTCTAATCAGAGGTATGCTGACTGATAGTCGCCCAAAATAAAACATAAGTATTTCTGTACGTTATTGAATTTATTTGACCAAAGATCAAAGTTAGTCCAAATTGCTATTCCATATAATAAACGTGAGCCGGTATGTTGATACGCTTTTCTGCGACCTTGCTTCTATTTTTGAAGACTAAAACAGTGGTCCTAAAACAGGTGCGCAGTCTCCTAATATCCTCTGTAATACTGTGTTCCATTAGCCAGTGATATCTTGATTATTTTCCTTTCGTGCGTACAAAATCTGCGCATTCTCTAAACTGTTTCCTGGTTTTCTGTCTGATTATAAATCTGACAATGTTCCTTCTGTATTGTGTATTTAGTTTAAAAGTACAGTGCAGTTTGCTATTAATGAAGAGTATTACAGCTTCGGTGCAACCCAAGTAAAGTTTTTTCTTGTTTTTTTAGTGTTTTTGACAGAAAAATATAATGCTTCGTCAGACTCGAATGTTTACATTACCTTGAAAGTTTGGAAAGCTGTTTCGTTAATTTTTTAGTATATGTACAAGTAAGAAACGAGTTCCCATTCATCAGTTCATCAACATACGAAAATCACGTTCACAAAGCCTTCTTTACCTCCTCCTTTAATAAGAAAAATGACGGGAGCACAAAATCCACGTTACAGGGTGGCAAGGAGAATTGATCAGGATAAAGTCTCAAAATACATACTGCGAATGAGTTCAACTTTTCCAGAGGTTAACTAGTTTAGGCTTGAAATTTAAACTTTAATACCGAGTCAGAAGAAAGACAATGTCTGCAACAGTAGCAGCAGGGGTGATTGTGGAATTGTTAGAGAAATACGAAACATGACAAAATTCCGTGGAATCCGAACCAAAGTAAGCGGATAAGTGTATATCGCAAGCAAATAAGCATGTGGTCATATTTCTGCGAGTGCAACAACAAAATATATTGCACTGCAGCATCTGTAATATACAATACTATATACACATGCATGTTTGTGTCTTCATGTTCATGCAAGTTAAAACTTTGAATGTTGGAATTGTAGTAACTATGTAAATACATATGTATGTATGTATGTATGAAATACGATATAGAAAAACATGTTAGCATACATACATACAGGGCCTCAGAAGGGAAAACCGGACCCAGAGCTAAAAAGGCGGAAGCCCCCTCCCTACAGAAATGTTTGTTATACTTTACAAATTTTATTAGGCATATTCCCACTTACTACTTCAATGTTTTGCTCACTCATTTCTCTCTTTTTCTTTGGCACTACAACCGTGAGTCGGTCTGAGCCAACATCAAAAAACTTCGCCAGTTGCCTCCGTCCTTTGCGAGGTCACGTCACATTCCTAGTGGAGACAGGCCCTTATGCTCTTGTTCCTTCCATTGAATTTCTGGGCGTCCTTAATCGAGGTCGAAGGAGCATTTCGTTGGAGCACCATCTTCCATGAGAAAGACATGGCCTAACCAGCGCCTTCGTTGGATTTTTATTCGCTTAACAAATCTATGTCGCCGTAGATCCATCACATTTGTATGAAATTTGCTTTCTTGTTGATGCTGGGTGGAACAAATTTGTTTTGTACGATTTTGAAAATCAAAAATGTATAAATTAGTCAAAAATCTGATTTCAGATTATACCGGAATATATGAATATAGGATAGCAAGACTTGACAGTTCGATTAAATTAATGAAACGTTTCTATTTTTATACTCCTATACTGTTTTGACTTCCACTCGGTGGAATAGAAGTTACAGCAATTCAACTTCAGATAAACCCAACTCTTTTTTGGTATTACAAATTTCAAGTATTTTCAGGCGAAGTCTCATTGTTGTTGTCAATTTAAAAATGAAGATTTCACAGATAATTAAACAGATGAAAATTTTTAAACGACAAATCAAAACCATTCAATTAAGTGCTTGTTCATGATGGGCATTAGTTTTGATTTCAATTACGATTGCAAAAATGTTACGTTCAAAACTTATATGCTGCGCATAAGAAAATCACAGAATCCGTTCGAACTTCCTAACAGCAAGTAAGCCAAAGTTTTATTGTCAAATGGCCTTTGACTAAAGTTTATTGCAGATTCACAAATTATTTTGGTTTAAATAAGAAATCGTTTTAATTTTTACTAAATGAGATGAAAGAGCGTCACCACCAACTCTTTATTTCCTTGTTGTCAATAGTTATCAAGAATGTATTTTAAATGGTTTTAACTGAAGTAACATACGATATGGTTCTTATGAAACCAGCTTTTAAATATTATGAACACAATATTTGTTCGCTGTGGACACCGCAAAACACCAGTGACTGAAGAGGAGCAAAACCCTTCAGAAATTTAATTTTACTCAAAAGGCATATTCCTAGGAATAGTAGATTGTATCTACTCTTATATTCGAAACACTGATTGATTGAAAAACTTGATTTGTTACTGATAATTGACAAAAAAAATTTGAATATACATATAAATAAAATAGTTCTTTTTATCTATTTTTTTTTATTAATAATCTTCCTAAATAAACGCAGTTCAACAACATCTGCTTGGTAGTAGTTGATACTCTTGTAATCCACAAAAAAAAGTTGAAGTTTGACATCACTTCAACCGAATTTTATTTTTGACAGGTTGAGTTGGAACTCCAAACAAAATGCAGTTGGCATAACTTAAATCTGCCTCTAGGCACAGTGTAGCTCGTCCCCAAATAACGCCCAGTGAAGAGCCCTTTCTAAAGCACTAAACGATCGTTCACCACTTTAAAGAGAAACGGGTAAAGTACAAAATATTCTCAAAGCGATGCAAATATTTGATGAAAGTTTTCCTAATTATATAGCATTAATGGCATTCAATAATGTGTATGTAGTAAGACGGGTTTCAAAATTTACATTGTAAACGTGCCTGAGGTGAATAGCTTCATTGGAAAACGGTACCTCAACGGAATACTATTTTTCAATTTTTTTGCAGCTGCGTTAAGTACCGGATTTATGGTTATTAAACTGGCCTTATTAAATTACTTTACCTTTTTGTGCTAATGCAGCATACGTAAAGTAAATAAATGCTCCAATTAATCATTAAACCGCCAATTCGAAAAACCAAAAGCAGCCAGGTCCTTCTCCACCTGATCTCTGCAACAGAGTGGACGTCTTCCTCTGCTTCCTCCTTCAAATCTGGTGTGGTTTTCTTTCATACGGCCAATATGACATAGCCAGCGTAGCCGCTGTCTCTTAGTTCGTTGAACTACTGCGATACTGGCCATTGCCAATGCGCAAAAGACCATAAATCTTTCGCAAAACCTTTCTCTCTAACACTCCTAAGGTCGACTCTTCAGATTATGGCATTATCCACGCCTCTGCACCATATAGCAGGGCGGAAAAAGTAAGGGACTCCTACTATGTTCGGACCGACATCGAAAACATGTTTTGGTGGAAAAAACTGGTTTTCGTCCTTAAACTTGTGTTTTCATTCATGTACATTCCACTAATTATAATCGGTGTCTGATCTAATTTAGTCGATATTTGCCAGCCCTAAATTATAATTTGATATTTGTTTACAAAACAATGGAGAAGCAAAAAGATATGCATATTGAGTTTCTAGACTTTAGTTAGTATCAACTAATGCCATTAAAACGGTGTAATACCACCCTTTGTAATTGTAATAATTCACAGCTTCGTCAAATTATGGGTGAACCTCAATGTGGCATTCGTCTGTAAATAATTATTAGACCATTGGCGCAAATTTAAGATTTTATAACTAATATTTACCAATTGCTCTTAAGCATTGTGGGAATCCAAGCACCTCGAAATCAGTTACCAATTCTGTTATATTTTCTCTACATTTTAAAACAGTATGGTAGCAGTAGTCTCTAGATTTCGGTCGGTCCGAACATTGTATGTATTATAGAGTTTGGTCTTTGGTCGTCGAGAGAGGGCTTTACTTTTCAGTTGCCAACTGAGTCCAAAGTAGTTCCTGTTGACAAGAGCGATTCTTCCTTGGATTTCAAGGCTGATATTGCTGTTTGTGTTGAAGCTGGTTCCAAGATTGGCAAAATTATCTATGACTTCAAAATTATGACTGTCAACAGTGGCGTGGGAGCCAAGTCACGAGTGTTTAATGACAGGAGACATTTCGTTTTGCCTTCGGTCACCACAAGACCCATTTGTTTCGCTTCCTTATCCAATGATATCAATATTATCGACGTTCGCCAGCAGATGTATACTCTTATACTTACTTATAGAAGATTGTGCCTTCTCTATTTAGCTCTGCAGGTAGTATTATTTGCTCCAGCAATGAACTGAAAGAGTCACACAATAGAGAGTCTTCTTGTTGGAAATCTCTCCTGTTATAGAAGGGTTCAAAGAGGTCCTTCCCGATCCTGTATTGCCCAACGTCAGCTAACAGAGCTGTATTAACTTTACGGGAATACCAAGTCCAGACATAACGCCGTAGAGCAGTACCTTTTCGTGCTGTCGAAGGCGTCTTTAAAATCTACGAAGAAGTGGTGTGTGTCGATCTTTCTTTCACGGCTCTTTTCCAAAGTTTGGCGCATTGTGAGAATCTGGTGGATAATAGATTTTCCAGGTCTAAAGACAATTCGTTAAGGTCCAATCAGTTTGTTGACGGTGGGCTTCAGTCTTTCACACGCTACGCCCGATGAGACTTTATATGCGATATTAAAGAGGCTTATCCCCCGGTAATTAGAGCAGATTGTAAAGTCCTCTTTTTGTAGATTGGACAGAGCAACCATAACTTCGCCGCTTTGTTTTTCTTTAGGCGGGTAATTTCTATTCGAACCTCATCATAGTCGGTCAATAGAACATCTATTCCATCGTCATCGATTGGGGAATTGGGTTCGAAACCTCCACATGTTACACTTTCACAAGCTGGAGGTTCATAACTTTAGTACTGAACATTAATCACTAGATCACCTCCTTGGGCCCTACGAGAGTATGTTCCGGTCCTGAAACCTTCCGTTAGTCGCCGTATCCTTTCGTAGAATTTTGAAGCATTACCCTCATCGGACAGCTTCTCAAGCTCTTCATACTCAGGTACTTCGGTCTCTCTTTTTTTTTTAGTATCTATCCCATTTCACACGTGTTGTGGTCGTGCTTTGCTGGACCGAGTTGGGCGCGTATCTTCGCTACAACAAGATAGAGATCTGAGTCGATGTTAGGTTCTCGTAGCTTACACACGTTAAGGACTTTGGAGACATGTCGTCCATTTATCATAACATGAGCGATCTGATTTGGAACCTTTCGATCGGGAGGCAGCCAAGTAGTTTGATGAATTTTCTTGTGCCGGAATATAGTACTACAGACAACCATAAAACCTGCTAAGTCAATCAGTCTCAACCCATTTGGCGAGGTTTCGCCATCAAGGCTGAATTCTCTAACTGTTCTAACAAAGATGCCTCTTTATCCACAGTGGCGTTTAAAACACTAAACACAATTTTTACATCGTGAAGGGGCCAATTGTCATAAGCGTGCTACAGCAGCTCATAAAACGCATATTTGGTCATATCGTCCTTCTCTTCTATGGAGCCTGGGCTTAAATCAGTGTTATATTAAAAAAATTTGATGATGCGGATTGTGGCTAGACGCTCATCCGAATGAGTGAATGCCAGGACTCGATGACTGGGTCTATCTCCTACCACGAATCTCACACCTAATTTGCGCCCCTTTATAAGGCCGCTGTAGTAAATGCCACTAGAACCTTCTTCTCCGACCTTGTTCTTTCCATTGCATTTCTTAGACGGCGGTGATGTCAACCTTCACTTTTACGAGGACATCAATCAGCTGCGCATGGATACCTTGCCAATTTAGGAGCCAGACATTCCAACGCCTGGTCGCAGCCGCACTTCTGATGAACAGACGCTGCAAATAGACTTCAGCGAACCCTCAAACCGAATATGTTGAAGTGGCTCCACTGAAACTTTCACTATTTTAGCCATGGACCAGGGTTACTCACATTTCAAGCGTGCTCGTCGAGGATGCAAGAGTAGGTGTAGTCCTTCGATTATTACTGCGTACCTAGAAGCATTACTATACCTCATTACACCATTTATTATTATAATAATTTTCGTTCTAACCACAACGGATTTCTTCACCTCTAACTCAGATTTGAGAAAAGTAAAAATTATTCCCATACGTACTTTCAGTATAACGGTAATGCTCGAAAAAGTCTAGGAACAACACCAAAATGGAGACGATGATATATTTGGCCAGTTCAAAAATTGGCCTACGGCCACAAACTACTCTATCAATTTAAATATAATTGAATTGTATAATACACTATAGGAAAAATTAAACATCAGCCAGTCTATTTCCAAAATTTATATAACGTAATTTTGAATTTAAAACTTTAACTTCCAAAGCAAGTTCTTCTAGACCAACATTATGTTAAAATCTTACCTTGGCATATTATGATATGACAAAGAAATGAAACTTATCTAAATTTTATCCCAGTCACAATACGTCACCTTTTTAGCTCCACCAAAAGAAAATCCAAATTTCTTAATCTGAATAATAACTGCCTTAAGAGGTTAGAGGTAGTTAGAATTTTCAAAAAATTAACTTTTTTTTGCATTTTCGTTAAGTGTAATATTTTAAAAATATTTCACGTTGATCCGATAATTAGTTTTTGAGTTATTCGAGAAATAAGAAAGAGAGCTCGGGCACTTCAAAGCGCTAGTGTGAAACTTTAAACGCGTTTTTCTCAAAACTATGTTTTTTGAAATGGTGAAAACTGTAACTCGAAAACCGCTCAGTAGATTTTAATGAAATTTATACAGCTTTTAGAATACGTAATAAACTCGGGCCTGATCGAAGTATTTTTTTGTTTTTTTAAAACCAATTAACTGCTGATTTTTTTCGCCAAAAATTTAGAAAAAAATTTCCTGAGGCCAACATTTTCTTAGTTTTGAAAAAAACCCTATAAGGGGCCATCCATAAATTACGTCACACGAGTTTAAGGACTTTTTAACCCCTCCCCCCCTCCTTGTCACAAGTTGTCACATTTTGAACTAGTCCCCCCCTTTCGTGACGTCACACATTTTCCAATTTTATGGATTTATCAAAAAATAAAAAAAGCAGGTTATTCTATTTATTCTTATATTTATTGAATAATCTTTAATAAAATCAACATTTAGTTAAATATTAAAGTACAGACACAACGAATGACTAGTCAAGAAATAATAAATACTTAATTATGCTAATTAAAATTACAAAACTTAATCATCTTGTCTCCATGGACTTTTGACCCACTCCTTTATATCATTTATTACTGGTAAATCAGGCACTTCATTT
Organism: Bactrocera dorsalis; assembly: GCF_023373825.1. Taxonomy (NCBI): domain Eukaryota; kingdom Metazoa; phylum Arthropoda; class Insecta; order Diptera; family Tephritidae; genus Bactrocera; species Bactrocera dorsalis. The sequence continues at coordinate 80,438,557 of NC_064304.1, forward strand.
TCGTTCTGAATTTGGATGTCAGGAACATCTTTCGTATCAACATCGTCTTCTTCCATCCATGTCGGGCACGTCTAGCCGCAATACTTTGAGGACGAATTTTCGCGATAGGTAACAGCTCTTGTTTTTTACGTGATTGTTTGTGTTGATTGGTGGCTTAATATGAAGAAAAATATAGGCCACATATGCTACACGATCTTTTAAACAAGTATGACTCGACACCAGGGTAATAACTATCATATGGAACCTGTTTCAGATGGGATGATGCTTGGAGATTTAATAATATTGTAATAATGGGACAAACTTAGCGTCGTTGTCATCACTCCCTGTGACTCCATAACCTTCTGATATCTGTTTAATTAACACAGGTGGTGATAAAAATCCTTATTTTAATAATTTCCAAAGACTACAACGTCTTACACCGCAACATGCAATAGTTTCACATTTAACTATTTGTAAAAAATATTGTGACTCACGTACATTAGCTTACCAAGTAGCATTATTTTTCCACGTCATAGCCTGTTCAATATCCAGTCCAGTAACAGTTGGTGCAACACATTCAGCAACGACTGGAAAATTTTCAATGACTAACTTGCTCCAAATGTCAGCTAACACATTGCCCGCACTTTCGAAGATTCGTTTTTCTAGATCTGAGACGTAGTTCGAATACTTGAATCAAGATGTGACCCAAAATCATCATAATTCAATAGTACACCAGTAATTTCGCGACTGAGAGGTGCCATGCGTTGTTCAACTCTGTTAAATGCCTCCTTCCTGGGGCATTTGAAGCTATATAAATTACATCTAAATTAAAATATTTAAAATGTTGTAAAGCTGAAACTATAACGCGAGAGACAATTTTGTAACTTTGATTAAAATTATAATATAAAATAAAATAAAGTATGATTCGCAGAAGAGCCCCAATGTTTACAAATTTATTGTAACGAACCCTGGGCACAGCGAGTATACCTCAACAAGTTATAGTACTTGTAAGAAGCATGGGCAGTAAAAAGCTTCGTTACAACTTAAGTATTAAAAACAAAGATTGTGTTTATAAATGTTTAATATTTTTTGTTTACCTACAAATTTCACGTTTGTACATCACAAATTTTGAAATGTGATATCACAAAGCTTTTGACCCCCCCTGCCCCTTGTCACACAATGTCACTTCTGAATGATACCCTCCCCCCCCTTCAAGGTGTGACGTAATTTATGGATCGCCCCTAACTTTGGAAATTAATTTTTTTTCTTGAAATTTTTGTGACTTCAAGTCAACACATTCTATAATAATGCCGTATTACTACTGTTGTAAAATACCACGACTTAATAGCAAAAAAAAAATACTGAAAATTCTCATTTTTTCGTGTCTCTGACTACCCCTAACCCCTTAACAGAAAATATTACAAATGCTCTATTAACTAAAGATTGTTTACTGTTAGCAATAAGGAGAGAAAAGTATATGCCTACATATGTTAAATATATATTTGTAATTTTTAATAAAAAAGAAGTTGCTTTTAACCCTCCATTACTAACCTCAGGGTCGAATCGACCCAGACACGCAAACTTTTTAAATTAACAAAAAAATTAAGAATATTTTTTAACGCAAGATATATATGTAATCTAAATTTGTACATATTTAAACGTTTATAAACAATAAGAATAAGAAACATGTAAAATATTATGCATAAAAATTGTTTTAAAAAATATAGTCTGGGTCGATTAGATTACATAATTGAAAAATTTTTGCATTAGTCATTCCAATTTTTCTTTTTAACATTTTACTTTTATATTTCAGGTTTCAAATGCACTTTATTTGATGTCAATATCTTTAAAACTTATCATTTTTATGCGGAATCTGGCTGGATAACTTTTTTTTCACTTTATTAGCTATGTTGTAATGAATACAAACTTAATTTCAATTTAAGTATATAAATTAATTTTTTAAAACATAATTTTATAAATTTAAAAATAAAATACTACAATATACTAAAAGACGTATACGTTTTAGCAATTTATAAGTTTAAACGATTTTAATAGATAATACAAATGAGGGTCGATAAGACCCATGGTTAGTAACCACGCGACATGATTTGAGGTTAGTAATGCAGGGTTAATACTATCATAAACATACGAGTAGACGTTACGTTACGTACGAATGCACCAACAATGGATGGTCACTTTGGACAAATGTATTTGTAATAACCATCTGGCAACATTAGTATATCGATTACTGGGTGATTAATAGATGTCAGCTGTTTGGTTTCTGCAGAAGTGGATATCATTTTATCAGCATCAGTGACTCAGTGAATTGATTAAAACTTCCTATTTCACGTAAAATAAATAAAATAATAACATCCATTCCAACATGCACGGAAGACTGAAAGTTCGTACAACTGAAGAGGAACGGGAGCGTAAGAAAAAAGAGCAAACACTTAAGGTGAAAGCTTATAGAGCCGCAATGGCAAAAATACAGGAAAAACGTCGTTTACAACAACTGGATGACGAAATGCTGGTGCTTACTTCGCAAATACTACTTAGAAATCCAGATGTTTCAACATTATGGAACATTAGAAGAGAATGTGTTGAACAAAAATCATTGAATATTGACGATGTGGATCAGAGGCAAGCAATTTACGATACCGAATTAAATTTTAGCGAACAGTGCTTATTAGTAAATCCCAAATCGTACAATGGTTGGCATCATCGGTGCTGGACATTAGAACACAGTCCTACTGCTAATTGGGAGCGGGAAGTCATGCTATGCAGTAAATATTTAAAAATGGATGAACGAAATTTTCACACTTGGGATTATCGTCGCTATGTGGTTGAAAAGGCACGCACATCTAAACAAAACGAACTGGATTTTTGCACAGAAAAAATAAAAGCTAATTTCTCGAATTATTCATCCTGGCATCATCGCAGCTTATTGTTACCTCAATTGTATCCCTATGAAGGTGATGCGCAACCAAAGCGAGCCATGAATGAGGAAAAATTGAAAGAAGAATTGGAAATGGTACTTACGGCCGCATTTACAGATCCAAATGATAGCAGTGCATGGTTTTACCAAAGATGGTTGTTGGGTTACTCTCGCCAAGAATTGGATGTATGTGCTTTTCGCTGCGATAATAACCGTGCGGTCCTATCATTCACTAATCCAATTATTTTAACCGAAGAAGATGTAGTAATAACTGATTCCAAGGGAAATATTAAGAAAAAAATTACAAATTGGAAATCTATTAACGGTGCTAAATCAGATACTACATGGTTTTGTTCCCTTAACGGTGATAAAGTTTTAGAGCATATTAACGATCAATATCTTTTGGAGTTGCACATTACTGACATCAATGTGAAACAAATTACTTTGAAGACATACAAACAGAGTGTATACTTTTTCAAACCACCAAACCAGTCTTTTACATTTACGGAAAATGTTTTAAACGAGTTACAAACGCAACTTGAGTCGTGCGAAAGCTTGTTAGAGTACGAGCCAGATAGTAAGTGGACATTGCTGACATCTGCTTTATTGATGCGAGCTATAGGCTCTCAAAAATATCATGATAAATCTTTGAAATATTTGGGAAAACTTGAAAAAGTGGATATACTTCGCGAGAACTACTACAGAGATATGGCATCTAAATGGATATTGGAAAAATATCTATTGGACTGGACAAGTTCGGAGGATTTTCCAGGAAAATTAGACTTGCGTAATGAAGAGCATTTAAACGCCATTTTCTATCCTCAGTATTTATGTATCGCAGACATAGTTTTGGTATCAGAAAAGTTAAACCATTACAGTGATAAAAAGCAATTGCAAGGTTTCATTGCATTCAAACTTTAATTATATTGTGTACAACTAGGCACTTATCTATCTTTAAGTAAACTAATGACTTTATTTTGTAAAGCATGACTTTAAATATAAGTAAACAAATTTAAACCATACAGTATCTACTTAATTACTCATTTGGAATCAGCATGCTTGTATTGTCACCATTCCTGTCTTCCCAAATAATAAATTTGTTGTGCAATACTTTCATAAAGGGACTACAACATATATTAACAAATCTACATTAAGACCACTTTTAAAAATAAGTTTCGTATGCATAATCCACAGTTTGTACTTACATAAATATGTATAAATTACTTAAATTGTATTGTCATAGAATCAAAATTACTGGAAATATGTGAGACATTTGTTAATTTTATCAAATTGCGATACTCATTATAGCAATGTACATCAGGATTCTGTAAATGTAATTAACGTAATTAGATTTTTCTATAGGAAAAGCATTGATGTTTTACCAGATACCTTTTCTTTGGAACACCAGTTCAATATGAGTTGATTTCTCCGAATACCTAAGTGGTCCCTTATAAAGGCTTTTCCTATGACAATATGTGGGATATCACAATCCTCAAAGCTTATTAGATCTACCTTCTGACTATTCGATATAATGGTTAAAATATCCAAATTTAATGCTGCATGGCAGTAGAAAAAATAAAGCTCTCTAAGATCCTTATACTTGTTAGGCACACCAATTACGTTATTCAAAATGGTGGTATTTATAAATTTTAGAACACTGACACGTTTCAAAAAGTCGTACTTTTCTGTATTGAAATATGTACTAAGGAAGTTATCAGAAACGTTGGCGATCTCTATAGAACTCACATCTCTGCACACAATAAATTGAATGTTTTCAAACAGTTTATCTATCTCTGTTGATTCTATAAGTTTACCTGTTATTATTAACACTTTAAGATCACTAAATATAATTGGATTATGAACATCGGATAAATTAACTCCAGAAATAAGTCCCAGCTCAATTCGATTGAGAGTTAAGACTTCAATTTTACTGAATTTTAAAAACTCTTCACGACTTAAAGGAGAGACTTTTTTAAAAATATCTAATTTTAATGATTTCAAATTAAGTGTTAAGAGTATACGTCCTAAATCAGTTTTAGTTAAGTTTCTACAGCATGTCAGTGTCAAATGTTCCACATTTGCAAATAATTCTATTGCTTTACTGCTGCAAATTCCATGAGGCGAGAATTCTTGCAAATTTGGAAACACGTAGCTTAGCGTAGAAATATCTGCTTCATCCATGGGGCGAGATAACGTAATACGTATTTCAGTGACGTTTGGGAATTGGTAGGAACTCAAAAGCTCAAAATGCCGTTCAGGTAGAAACAATATGCGCAGTTCTCGAACGGTTGTATAAATAGAATCTAAAATAAATTTAAAGTCATCTAAACCGATGATATCGTACGAAAATGAAATTTCCCATTTCGTTAACTTTGACGGTAATACAAGGTATTCCACAAGGTTTTTATATGAATGTGACACTTTGGACAGATTTAATATATCTTGAAACGTAAGTAAATCGCAAATCAAAAGCCAACAATCATTATTCAAGATCAATGGGTCAAAGTGTGAAGTTATTTTATATATTCTCTCTTCGACAATTTTATTATCCATTACAATTTCCAACGGTGAATGAATTTGGATTTAAACTTGTTCCTGATATAAAATGTAAACAAAAACATATGATTTGAATATGCTATCGATAAAAGTGATGCTGGCGTTGCCACTAAGAAAAAATAATTACAGTGCAAATTAATAAATTCTTACATAACACAGAAATTATTTCATCGCTCGTCTGAGTTTGATTAGTTGTCCTGTCCACCAATTCATTATGAGGGACTGCACTCATACCATGGTGAATTTGAAAAAAAAAATTATTAATTGTATTATTGGTTCTTTATTTCTTCGTATTTTTTCTTTGTAACTGCATTCTAAGAAATAGTTTTAATAAAAATAATCGGTTCTTCAGGGATTTCTATTTCGAGTTTTCGATATAGTATACTAGATGAATTGAATTTCATTAAATCCAAAGTAGAAAGTTCAACGTTTTTTTTGGAAAACGGTTTTCAAATCTACGCCAGTATGGATGAGTTAAAAAAAAAGAACTTTACTGCGTTTATTTAAGAAAAGTATTTAAAAAAATGGAAACTGGGTAAAAAAATATTTTATTTATATTTAAACTATCTATTTATTCATTTAATTTGTCCAAATACATAGGAAGGTGAAAAATTGGATGGCGTGATAGGGCTGATTAAAAATAAAATTAATGAACCGTGGGAAGTGTTTCGAATATAAAGAGCCGATACCATCTACTATTCCTAGGAATATAATTTTTAATAAAATTAAATGTTTGAAACTTTTCACTCTTCTTCAGTCATTTGTGTTTCATCTACTAAGAAGACATTGAGAAAACGCTCTTTAATGAAATCCAAAATACCTCTTAATCAAACGAAAGTAAGTTCGAATCCGCCAAAAAATATTTTTTAAAATCCATTTAATTGTCAATAAAACTTTGACTTACTTGGTGGTAGAAAGTTACAATCATTTGTGGGATCACGAAGACTTTTTCTTATGCACAGTACATCAGTTTTGGCCCCAACAGTTTAGTCATCGTAGTTTAAATCAAAACTAATGCTCATTTTAATAATCATTCACATTTTCGTGAACAAGAGCTTAACTGAATTGTTTTGATTTTTCGTTTAAACATTTTCAGCTGTTTAATTATACTAGTTTGCAGGCATTTCGCGAGTGTGATGTTAGAGGCTGTTTCTTATTAATTTTGAATTGCTAAAACCAAAAAATAAAAAAACATGTAGGATTTTTCGTGCTGTCTTCAAGAGTTTAAAGGTCAAACCACCACCATTTACTAAAATAGCTGTACTTTTGAATTCAAATTCGAAATCTGGACACCTCAAAAATCCCAATTTTTCCTACAGATCTTCATTTTTAGGTTGACAACACCAATGAAACTTCGACAGTAAATAGTTGAGCTTCATAATACCGAAAAAGAGTTGGGTTGTATGAAGTTGAATTGCAAGTAACCGGAACGGACACGAATTTTTATTCGGCCGAGTACTGTGCCCGGCACCATTTTCTGCCACTATAATAACAATATTTGCAATATCAGTGCAATTTAAATAATTTTTATGAATGTATAGGTTAGTAAGAACACATTTTAGTCGTTAATTATGCTTTTTAAAACTAAGCTAGAACACTTTATTCTAAGATATTTTTTCTCAACAATGTGCATAGTGTCAATTAGTTTTTCAAGATACTTTAGTTTGAATTTTTCTACTATAGTTCAAAAAGGATAAAGACACATTTACTACATACTACTGTTATTTCAATATTATTTTTGACATATTAATTAAAGCTAATTAATTTCATATTCAGCGAGTTCAAAAACTTTCTCTCTTTATATCTTCAAGTCGGATTGTTAAATATTATATAACCATTTACGGTTCCCCTGCTTCGTTAGATATTTTTGCTTCTGTTTGTGTAACTGTTAAGAAGGTAAATCTATCCTTACATATCATATGCCAATTCAGAATTTGGGATTTTGGTTGTATTAAAATACCCAACTTTTGTTAATTTTAGTTTTTTCTTTTAATAAATTCTTTCGTTTTTTTTTAAAGCATTCGGGAGTAGGCTTTGCCTGAATTCCTTCATAAACATTTACTCTTCCACACATACTCTAACGTTTAGTGTTCAGGAATGGAAGCATGAGTAAACGAACTTCACCAGCTAGTCATATATTGTACATACATAAATATCATATATTTTTACTTAATTTTAAGGTTATGTAAAGTTTTAGTAAAATGTTCAAAATATTAATTTTTTCTATATTTTAAGATTAAAGCATTTCACGGTCTTCTTGTTGTACCAATTGAAGTTTTTAATTTATTTCCTAGGAGTTGTATATGAAATAAGATAGTGAATTCAAAAAGTAGTTTAAGTACTTGTTGCGATGATATGCAATGACAACAAATTATTAATTTAATGTATCAGAAACGTAATTTTCAGCTGCAATCAAATTAAACGAATGCCTATTAGTAGCATTAATTCTTAGTAGAATCAATACCTTGTCGCGTATATTTTTCTTGTCTTGAGTCTGTGTTCAAGGCAAATTCGGTTGTGCAGCGATTTCAAATGTCTAAAGAAGTCAAAAATGGTAAATATGTAGAGATGCAATTATATATGGCGTTCTAAAATAAAGTAATTAATAAATCGTCCAAAATTCAGAAGACTTTTTAGTCATTGGTGGAGATTCAAAGTTTTTACAAAGAACGGTTATAAGTTTTCTTGTGAAATATTATATATTTTGATTTATTTTAATGTTATTAACATAGTGTTCATGTTTGAACTTTTCAAGCTTACGTGTAACTACCGGAATACTTATTACAAAATGTATACATAAATGGTTTGGACATTTTAATTTCAATAAACGAAATCTTCAATTAGAGTTGCATTGCAGTTGACTTCAAAATTCCTTATACAAGCTTCTTAGTACAGAGAACGAGTTTGGAATGCACGTTAATTAATTTTATCTATATATTGTAAATTCATATGTGTTTTTAGTGACTTATTCGAATATAACAATTTAGCATTGCGATTTTTACACACATCACTAAAATATGTATATATAAATATATTACTTTTGTTGTTAGAAGTTTTTTTTACAATCAATAAATTTCATAATAAGTTCCCTCTTTCATGATTTCTTCATTAAAGCCATAGTTCATCGAAAAGAAACCCGTTTCGAGTTCCTTTTTTGTATTTGTTAATGCATTTCTGGGTTTTCAGCTTGCGAAAATATACACTTTCAATAACGGATATAAAATATATGTTGAGTTATATTTGCATTATTACTGACATTTACGCAAGCTGTCGTACGGTGTATAATATGACAATAATTATTTTTAATAAATTTAGTTATAAAAAAGTACGTTTGTTGTCGCTTGAGTTCACTGCTTCAGTTTCGAAACGAATAAACATACATATGTTCGTGGTAAGGGATATTGCCTATTTTCAATAAAAGTTTGTAGGTAAATATTTCGAGTGTCAAATTCATTTGCATTTCATACTTTATCGATCTTAAGCTAATAACTACGCATACGAAAAATTATTGAATTAACTTTTTCTTAGTATCGACTACTCAATTAAAATACTTTACATTTCACTTAATGCACAATAATAATTATGATTTTTTATTATATACGAATGCACTACTAAATGTTTGTTGTGTACAAGGTTAAAGAACTAAAACTAAATAAACATATTGTTTCTTTCTTCATTCAAAAGGAATTCAATTTCACATTCGTCTGCTTCTTCGGTTAAATATTTACTCTGCGTTTATTTATTACATAATATTATAAATTATTGCCTTGCTTAGCAAATTCGTTTTTTTATTGTTATTATTGGTTTTCTTTTACTTAAGCATATTCTAGTGTTGTGTACATTTGTTGGTGTATGAGTGGTGTTAGGGGCTTGTAAGTCAGTGTACAGCGTCGATGTCTCGTTGTGCTCGTGAGATTTTCAGTTTGTCTTTAGGCGTGTTGTCCTCTCCCGATTCTAAGGCAAACATTTTCATTTTCTCTTTGAACGACAATTTCTCTGGGACAGCTTCGGTACTGCGTTGCTGCTGTTGCTGCTGTTTTTCGGCAAGTCGTCGTTGGCGGGGATCCCTTTAGAATTGGGAGACCGTTTAGATATTTTTTTATTCGATATATAATTAGAGTTTAGCATTTACCTGTATACTTCTTGTGCCCCAATAACACCTGGAGTGGATTGCACTGTTGTATTCCAGAGAATAGAATCCGGTGAAGTTGGCATTGCTTCTAAGACCGTGTTGTCGAACATACGCGCGCGATGCTACAATGAAAATATTTTTTTTGCGAATTAGAACCAATTTTGGTTTAGGAGGAGTCATTGATTCCAAATCACTTACGTTCCTATCCTCTAGTATGGCATCCAGGTCTAGAGGCATTTGGTTGTCGACATTTGTTGCGTACATGTCGGAAGACGACCCTGTGCCGCTTGCTCCATACAACTGCGAACCGCCCGTGTAGTTGTTCTCCTCGTCATGGAATGAGACACGCTTATTATCCCGCAACAACATGTTGCTACTGGTGCTGCTGCTCAGGTAGCCTGATGGCGACAGTTCCGGTGTGGAAATTTGAGTCATATTGTTGCTGGTCACCGCCGTGCTGTTCGCAGCCACTGCTGATGTGGGCGAATTCAAGCTGTTGTTGTTGTTATTATTATTATTGATTATAGCATTGTTATTCATCATATTAGCCTTCTTCACCAAGTTCTGATTCTGATTGAGCAAATCAGCGGAATTGCTTGTGGCGGTCTTTAGTAGTCCGATGGAAGAGTTGCGTAATTTTTGTTGTGACATTATGAGATACGAGCTGTTCCGTTCTGGTGGTGGAGGCGGTGGAACTGCTGAATTGTCTACACTGGCATTGTGTGGTGGAGAGGTGCCAGCGCCCGAGGTGGATGCGAGGCCGCCAGTAGAACCTAGGCTATTTACTGACAATTGCGAAATATCCTTGGCCAAACTTGAAATGGGGTGCTCAGTTTGTAAATGTCTATCGTCTGCGAAACTCGTGGATTTTTGCGATTTGGATGGCGATGATGGTGCCGTACCGTTGCCGCTATCATAACGGTTGTTCTTCAAAATACTTTTAGGTTGCACCACGGTTGTCGCATTGCCTCCAACCGGTGGGGGTGGATTGTTCGGCAAAGGTGGTGGCTGTTGTTGTTGTTGAACCGGTGCCACATCTGATCCACCAGCTGCTGAATTGCGCGCTGATGATAACGGCGATGCGTCTAAAGATCCGGAGGCGCTATTAGAACCACCTACTACATTGTCGGAGAGGGTTGAATTTTTAATTTCTGTTTGTCTGAAAATCACCAGCGGATTTTGTAAAGAGCTTGTTTGTAGGCGGTAAGCTTCTTGCAAATTTTCTTTTTCATACGAAGTTTCACTCTCATCCTCATGTTCTTCTACCTCCTGCGCGCGCCTTTCAAAATCACGTTCCAGAATTAAAGTCTTTAACTGTTCTTCTTGTTGCGGTGTTCTTTGTGGTAAGGACGAGAGTTCGGCTATTTGTTGCTCTCGCCATTGACGTATATGCTCCCGTCGAATTTCAACCTCCTTTTCACGCTCCTCACGTTCCCACGGATTGGTACCCATGAAGTTTTTCTGGTTTTGTGCCGCTACTGTGGATGACACTGGCACATAACCACCTTTGGGTGGATCTATGGAGCTGGCAACATAATTCATGCCCGGTGTTATCTGCTGCGTGGGTTTGAAAAGTGGATGTGTCGCTGTTGGCGGCAGTGGAGGTTTATCCTCAAGGCTCTGCTGGTACGTCGGATGGTGCTGCTGATGACCTTGTTGTTGTTGTAGTTGGTGCTGCATATACTGCTGTTGTTGCAAGCGATTTGGGTGTGGTTTCGGTGCTGTGGGAGGCAGTTGTTGGGCCTGCTGCTGTTGCTTCATCGGGGACACTTGTTGCATGCTACCCGGTTTCGGCGGCAACGATACAAAGTTTTGCTGTTGCATTGGGTTGGGCGAATGTTGCGCACCTTCACCGCCAGCCTGCGACATTAACTCGTGACGTGGATTGCGACGAAGTGTTTGACCAGCTGGTGAGTGCTGCTGCTGCTGTTGTTGTTGTTGATGCGGCTGTGGCATAAAAGTATCAGCTCCGCCGCCATTTTGATACGCAATACCTGTGTCCACTCCGCTCATATTTACATTCTGCATGCTCTGACTGGCTGACATGTGTTGTTGTTGGTATAAACCACTGATGTTCGGCATTGACGGCGCCATCATTTGTTGCATACGCAGGCTATGCTGATTTTGCATATCGCGATTGAAATTTTGTGTGCTTCTCGATCGGTTTCCCATCGTCAATGAGGAATGTGGCGGCATTTGTGACAAATGATGTTGTTGTTGTTGCTGCTGCTGCTGGTACTGCTGAAGGGTGGCTGCTGTCATGTTGCCACTGTTCAAATTGCTGCTGCTTGCACTCATATTGTGTGGGTGGTGCATAAATTGCTGTTGTTGTTGTGCTGCCAAGCTCTGTTGCAGTTGATTGTTGTTTGTCGATGGCACTGTGTTGGCATTGTGATAATATGCGGACGCTGGGCGGGTCGGTGGCATGTTGTTAGACCCTGTTGGGGAAGTTATTGATGAGTGTTGCAGTTGCTGTTGTTGTTGCGATGTAAATGCTGGGTGGTGCATTGACGTGGTTCCATTTGCTGGTGACAGTATTGGATTTGGTCCGTTGTTGGAGGAGTTTCCATTGTGGGTGCTCATTGCGGAATGAAGCGACATTGACGGTCTGAATGAGGCAGAAATGTGAAGCAAAACAAAATATTATTAAAGTGTAAAGACTATATGTGCATACAAGCCTGTAAAAACGAATGCTATCACATATAGAAATATACATCAACATCTTTGAGTACATAAATATGCATTGGAATCTCAGGTCTATTACAAATTACTCTTCTGACTAACCCCATAACTAGTTCCTCAAGTAAAAAAGTTGTGTTCCGTTTTTTAATATATTTTTTTTAAGAAAGAATAAATATAGCACCCTGAATAGCGTTTGGAAAAACGTTAATTACCTTTAGTCCAACTTCTTAAAGAACGGAGAAAGGGAAGAATTGCACTACTTCGATTTACCTAGTTTCTACGACCGGTTGAAAACATTTCCAAAATAAATTTGAGGATGTTGTTAAGGAATTAAATTTGTGTACGTTTTAATTATGAAGATACAAAGATGTGGCAGTCGTAGCAATGGAATGATATCTAAACAGTTCAATAAATTTAGGTAAGTGCCCATTAAGAGAAACTCCATTTGTCTAAATGAAAATGCAAGTGACGAAAAAGTAAAGTTCTTGGCTCCAAGTTGATCTTATTATACCCGGAATAGAGTATATTAAGTATGTATATAATATAAAATTATATATAAATAATCAGCATGAAGAGCTGAGTCGGTCTAGCCAAGTCCGTCTGTCTTTATATATAGGTGAACTGGTTCCTTAGTTTTTGAGATATCGAATTGAAATTTTGCACACGTCCTTTTCTACTCAAGAAGCTGCTCATTTGTAAGAACCGCCGATATCGGACCACTATTAGATATAGAAGCCATACAAACGGACCTATTAAATTCAATTTCTTGTATGTCTTTTTATTTGTGAAGGGTGTTATAGATGCAACAGAAGTTAACTTTTTTTTTGGTAATATTTAAAAACGATGTAATAAGCTACATTTTGTGAAATATTCTGAAAAATAAATATTTTCAGTATAGATATGTATAACATGTTCTCAATTTACTTAATCACAAATCAATAATGACTGCGATTCGAGTTATGACAGACATTTGGACCACGGCTTTCACTTTCAAAAGCTGGAAGAAAATTAATGACAGATCGTGTCGTGTGTGACTTTCCTTGCTTTGCTTGACAATCCATACTTTGTGAGAATCCACGTTTTGCTTTTCGAGGTGTTGTTTGCCAAAGCGTTAAAAAATGAAAGTTGCCCAAAACTCTGCTTTGCATTATTGGATGATATATTATTATATATCACCAAACGTTAAAGAGAAGCAAATCGAACAGACTATACCAGTTATTCAAAGAGGCGGGCTGCACTTCCGATGCTTTTTCCATGCCAACAAACGTAACCCCTTAATTTCGAACAGTATGCAAGTCTTACGCTTTCAATAACCTACTGAAAGTTTTAAAGTTCTTAAATTCTATAAATCGAAATATTTGTATTTTAATTTTCATTCTAATTTGTCATATGAGACCATCACAATATTAAAACAAGTCTGAAGTATGCGAAACAAATCTTGAATCGTGTTCTTTAGTGAGTCAAATAAAACTACTTGGCTTAAGTGCTGCCGCTGCCGGTCAATGTGCATATGAACCTCCAAATTAAACCACCAACTAGGTGCATAAAATATTGTGAGATCATGTAATGCAATAAAGTGTTTCTTCATTAATCAAGACATGACTTTGAAACTCTCTGTTATTGAGTCCGTTGCATTTCTAGCAGCTTTGTGTATATACAAATTATGTAGTACGTGAATGTAAAAGTATGTACATATGTATGTATGTGCAACACAGTAAGAAAATATTAGTATTGTATACAAGGTGAACAAGAATATATATTTATTGAATCGAATCGCTCTTTTTCGAACTCAGCTCGATCAGTGATGCTTTAAATCAAGCAGACCTCAAGTTGTAACTGTTGTATTGAGATATTTTTCGGATTTAAAATCGTACTGAGTTTAATTGAGTTGAATTGGGAAGTCTCACCTTTCGGCTAAAATCGGTTGACTTTGATTTTGTGCACGGTAAACGCTTAAGTTCTGATAGAAGCCCTGCTCGTTGTTGTTTAGGCTGTTGACGCCGCCAGTGAAGTTGCTGTTGGGATTGGTGATGAGGCTGTGGGTGCTGCGTGATTTCGAAGCATTCATGGCTAAACGATAGAGAACACTTATTAAATGCTTGCGTATTTTAGAAGTTTGTAACTATGACTAATAATGTATATTTATAATCAAATGAAAATTTTGTAAAATAAGTAACTTTTTTTTATTTTATATTAAAAAAGGTAAATGTGTTAATTTTGACTTACAAATAGTACCACTTCCGGTGTGATGGTGTAGTGCTGGTACTGATTTACTATTTGATAAATGATTATTGGGTATGAGAGGGCCAACATTTTTGGAATCGGCTACGCCCATTCTTGAAAGGTCACGTTCAGACATGCGGCGGTTACCTGTGATTGCATGAGGCGTACGATTGAGCCGACGACGACAGCGAGGTTATATGTACATTCCGCACAAACAATTTCATAATGGTTTAATTAGGGGCAAACGCCACAGCAGCGAGCGTGCATCGGAACCAATTAAGTAAGCAATCATTTATAATTTTCGATTTTGGTGGTGCATGGAGTGGTGTGTTATGCGGATGTTGTTATGGGCGAATATTAGATATGAAAAGGAAACAAGTGGATTATTAAAATTTTGAGATTTGCAATTAGTTGTACAAAAGCTTGAGAGGTGCATTTACAGTTATACTATATGTATGTGATATAAAAAAGTCGTGCAAATGTGGCATTTCTAAATAAATAAATACAAGAAAGAATTTACACAAATAAAAAGAAAGGTTTAAATCAGTGTTATATGCAAGATTATTCAAAAGTGTTTGATCAAGGTGGCTTCTTTTATTTGAGCCAGTCCTTAATGTACGTCCGTTCAAACATATTGACTCAAAATACGAATGAAAAAAATATTAAATTAAATAAAAGTTATAGTTAAGTCCTACAAATGAATCAATCAAAGAATCATCAAGAAACCTCTACAGAGTGTAAGGATATTTGTATACCAATGGGATGCCAATCCGAGTGTTGCCAATATAAATGTTGTTTTGATCGGTATTTAATGGCTTTAACTAAAGAATAAATAAAAATAATTTTTGGATCTTTCTTCAAGTAGGCATCCAATTGGTACGTACGAAAGCAAAAACTACGTTTCTAACAGGTCAATGTCGTCACCACCTTTAGTCACTAAGTGGTCAGCTTTCAACGGCTGCATCATCAACTTCGTCTTCCGATAATTCCTTATTTGATAGTGTCGTTGAGTGTGGACAATGTATATATTCAGTTGTCGCAGTTGTTGATGTAGTGGCAGCGGTGCTTTTACCTGCTTTCAAGTCCAGCGTTAAAGAGAGCTTCGTTCCATCGGAATTCCGATGCTCTTTTTGATTACGCTTCACCGTACGCACTGTGTTACCCTTCGCAGTGGACATAACGCTGTGCTGTCGCTTCAACTGGCTTTGTGTGGTTTTGGGGCAACTGTCGTAGCATTTGAAAGAAGGAGTCGTTGGGCCTATTGATGATTTGGCATTTTCTGGGGTGGTTTCGTTAGGGTCTGAGATATTTGAAACGATTTTTTTCTTACAATTGGCACAACAAGGACAATCACAGGTAAAAGTGGTGCTAATGGATAGCTCTGATTCTGGTGTTAGTAACGTTGGTGCAGAAATTACATTTGTAGGTGCATTAGATTCTGAGTTGTTTTGAGTATTAATATTAATATTTTCGGTAATTCGTTGTTTGGTTTCGTTTTCAAAATTATTTCGAAAAGAACTATCTTGTAAATTTATTTGGTAATCTTTGCCACTACTGCCATGCAAACTCCATTCCTTTAGCTGCTGTAAAATGTCAAATTGCTCTTGTTTGCTGAGGTTCTTCTTCGTCTTGCAGGGCGATGTAGCAGCTTTGGGTGGATATAAATACGATGCTGATTTCGAAAAAGCGTTGGACAAGCCAGAATAGGCTTCTCTGGGGTGTCCAGTGGCATCAAATGTTTGGTTACGTTCGAAAAATGCAGTCATCTCACGCACTTTCCCCTCTCCAAACGGTTTACTGAACTTGTGTAGGTGATCCACCTCATTCTTTTGTGAATTCAACTCTCGACCTTGAGAAACGGTAAGTGTGGTGGTGTGAATATGGCATGTTGGGGATGTATCCATATCGGTGTTGTCTGGACAATTTGGGAAATGTATGTTTGCATGGCTATGTGAACGCACTGGACAGTAGTTATGGACAGTTTCAGAGGAACTTTCAATTTCGCATACACTAGGAACTTTTATAGTAACAACTGTGTTGGTTTTGGCTGCTGTCGTTGGATTACCGCCCGTTCTTAGATGGAATGGTATATCAGAAGTGCGGGAAACGGAAACGGGCTTTGAATTTGAAACAGAAGTGTTTGTGATATTTACAAGATTGGTGGGATTGTGCAATGGGGCAGACCTTTTGCTTATGTTGGTGCGCTGTTGGTTACCGCTGAGTCCGCCACCGGAGGTAGCACGAATGGCATTTAATTCTCGCTTAGGTCGTATGGTGGTCGTTATTAGTGTTGGCGTTGTTGTTGCACTACTTATATTTAAATCATTAATGGGTTTAGTTATCAATGGCATTTTTTCAATGGACTCATTTGAAGAGCGGTTGCTGTTGGAACCGCTGCCGGAGTTAGTGCTGGTTGCTATGCTACCGGAGGTCGAACGATGCGAGTTCAGTTCTCGTCTTATTTTTTGTATTAAGGGTATACGCTCTCGCTCGTTTTTGTCTAACGACTCAGAGGAAGCACGATTACTATCAATGCCTGCACGCGCGAATTTACTTATGGCGTCGTGCGTATGGAATTTGCGGTTAATGCCCGTTCCGCGATCCAGTGAAATGCTGTCACGTCTCCGTGCTTTCGTCTCTTCCAAATCGAAACTTACTGTCTTGCGGTAACCAGGAGCATTGCGTCGTACATTACTTATGATGCCAGGCGGTGGTTTCGGTACCCGTTCTAGTCGTTGAAGTAGCTGCGATTGTTGAACTTCTTTTGGAACTGGTACATAAGTGGGCACATCTTCAGTGGGTGAACCATCATCAATAAATGGAATGTCATCTGAATCGGCTACTGAAGCTATGCCGTCTTCATTGAGTGGTTGATGAGCCTCAGTATAGGATAAGTTTGCGAATGAATCGTTGGAGGATCGTTTCTGGGCGTTTTCTGGATCTGGATCAGGATCCGTGTACTCCTCTATGTATATTGACGGCGGCGGTGTGCTAGTGTTCACTGTACTATTGGTGCGTTGGCGCACTGGACTGTTATGAAAATAATTATTGTTATTTTGGACGTTGTTCAAATTGTTCTCATTAGAGAGATAAAGGCTGCTGACCGATCGTGCAATTGGGCGCGTGTCGCGATAACGTGGGTCGATGTGTAGTTGGTGACCCCTAGCACAAAGTTCCTCCTGCAGCGAGGATGCGCTCAAGCGGCGCATGGGTGGGGATGATGAACGCACGTAAACTAAAGATTCACGTCGACTGCGGTTTAGACTGTCGTCGGAAGCCGAAGCGAAGTAGCGATTATTGTACATCGAGTGGCGGCGCTGGTCGTGGTACACCGCCGTAGATGCCGAAGCTGTCGGCTCTGATTAGTTTTACGGTTTGTTATGTTAGACATTATTAATTTTGTTGAAATGTTGCGAAAATTGTTTTTTTTTTGTAATTGGCAGCATGTAAGGGAGTAGTTTAGTAAAAAAGCCATTAGCATTCATTGTTATTGATAACGTTATAGCGAATTACGTATTTACTGGCATGTGTTTTAAACTAAGTTCATAGCAGATAACTAACTCATTTCATTAATATTACGGATATTATAAGCCACGCAACTATATTTATACCTTGACTAGGTTATAAACATGAAGTACATCTCCTGGACTTACCGCGCGCTATGACCGGGCTTGGTTGTTGTAGTAAAGTGGCTAAACCGTGATAAATGGCGCCTTGTTTAGCCACCTCCAAAGTGACTATAGGACCAGTGCGAACCAGGTAATCAGCCGCTCTGGAAAATGCGATGATTAGAAACGAGTTTAAAACTTTGAAATAAAATCCTTACTTTTCTTGAGTTATGCCAATCAAGCTCTGGCCGTCAACGCGTAAGAGCTGATCTCCTGCTTGCAAACGACCGTCGGCATCAGCCGCGCCGCCAGGCACAACACTCTTGATATATATGCCTAAACGCTCCTGGCCTGCGCCTTTCGCTGCTACTATTGACAAGCCCATGCCGTTGGCGTTCTTGTGCAGCTTTATTACCTGTACCTCAGGTTGCGGCAATTTATTGGACATGGCGCTTGAAGAACGGGCCTAAAGTGGTTGCACAAAAAATTTTAATAGTTGCATAAATAAGTTTTCCTAATTTATAGAAAAATTACATTGAATTGGTGCATGTAGACAGTCCACAAACCAATTGAAGTTGGCTGCGCAGCCAGTCGACACATGCCTTGTTGTTGTAGTGGATTCAAAAAATCCACCAAACCGGACGGAATGCCACGTACAACATCACAACTAAAGCCATCATCGGGTAACA
Source organism: Bactrocera dorsalis (assembly GCF_023373825.1). Taxonomy (NCBI): domain Eukaryota; kingdom Metazoa; phylum Arthropoda; class Insecta; order Diptera; family Tephritidae; genus Bactrocera; species Bactrocera dorsalis. Next base: position 80,457,361 of record NC_064304.1, read on the forward strand.
GCAAAGCTAAATGCAATTCTGGCGATTCTTCCAAGCGCACCTCTCGACCGTCCGAACGCGTAAGCTCGTCCGCCACCGACTCGGCCATTCTTATTGCAGTATCTACTAAATTTCTTGGTATCTTTTCTTGCTGCAGCAATGCAGACATTTGCAAAGAGTTCAAACGGAAGCAGGAACAAGCCAATTGTTGTATCTCTTCCACGGACGATTTGGGTGCTTGGAGAAACTGTGCACACTGGTTGATCTTTGCCAGGTGACAGTCAGCCGCCAGTTCCAGTCCTTGACGTTCAGCCCATAACTCCAAAAGTTGGAGGCGTTCTGACATAACCTTCCCCCATTCCGCTGTGCACATGTGAGAATTGGCCACAATCTGAAAGCACATAAGCCATACCGTGATTAATTATTTTACGGCAATTCTTTGTTAAAACATGCTTTAATCTTATATACAATTTATTATAAATAAAAATGGGGTCAACAAACTTTCATTGCTCACCGTATTAAAGCAAATCACGTTGATGTAATGGAAAAGCTGGCTAAAAAGTTGAATTGTTAGTGCAGCATTAACGCGGCAACGGCGCAGCAAAGCCATTGCGGATCCCAGTACAGTGAGTACTAGTCCCGCAGCCGAGTCGTGATCGATGGTTTCCGAGAGAAACTGATTCAAGGTCTGCGACAATTCCAAACGGAAACAATTCACCAAATTTCGAAACGCAGTTTGCACGCTCTCGGCTAGTACTTCTTGAGCTTGAACGCTAAACGCACTAATATGACGATCCGATTTCAGGAAGTGTAAGAACTCCGAGCTATTGGCCATCCAAAAAGCCAGAATGCGTGGATCCGAATATTGTTCCTGTACAACGGTGTAAATCAAATTGGCCACATGATGCAGAAATATTGTCAATTTGTGGGCTCGTTCTGTGGGCTGTAGTTCGGGACGATAGTGGGTCGATGCACGATATCTAAAGCAATAATAAGTCGTTAATTACGCGTTTATTTCTAGACTTATACATAATTTGAGAACATGTGATAGATATAGCACTTTTTGCTTCTTTGATTCCAAGAAGGCATTTCAACTTCGCCATTATTAATGAGAAAATGTTTCTCGCACTCTATTATAGATTTCTATACTATTACTTACTGTTATTTAACATACTTGACAATTTTCTGGTAATTTTCTTTTATGGTGTATATTCAGTGCACTCTAAATCCCCATAAGGATCTCGTGAACTCAAATGAAGTAGTAAATTTAAGCGAGAATTGAATTGAAAGCACATAGATGCGAATACATATGAATTACTACACATTTACTGGGCACAAACGCTACACACAGAAGCCCATTTAAAGTTAGTGCCTTCACAAGTCAATTCATGCAGAAAATTGTATTGAAAATAATACTCTTAAAAAGTATGTACTGTTTTACCTGGCACATAAATACAGAGAGTACACTGGCGCCAGCTTGAAATGCGGCGCATTCACATCCAATTCGCCTATGATGTGTCTAAGGAATAATTCCTGATGAGTTTCAGGAAATTCTAAGACGGCGGGTAGAATTGCCTCCTGGCCTTGATTCTCCGAACTACCGGTCATTTTCGGGGATCTGTGAAGAGAATATGTAAACACAAATCTTAAACTTTATGTTGTTGTATAACGTATTTACATTCTATTAAAACGAAATGATTGTTTATTAAAATTATGATTTGGCAACGAATGTGGTTTTAGCACTTTGGTTTAAAAGAAAATTTCAAAACAAAACGGAACTGAAATTATGAGAGCAACACAAACATATATATTAACGGTAAATTTAGCTGTTACTGATTGGAAAAAAAGAATGTATGTGTTTATTTTTATGCCTCTTGAAAATTCGAGTTCTGTCGATTTCAGCTTTTTTGCTTGAATAAACTCCGTATTTTGCTGGCTATTCCAAAATTTGAAAAAGAGAATTGAAAAGCTTTTATCTTAAATTTGTTAAAATAGCTAGTAATCAAATTACCTTTCTTGGCTATTGGAGCCGCCCGACTTTAAGCTTGAAATGGATTTGGTTTCATTTTCCAAATTACCCTCAATACTTTGGCCGTCGAAGGCCGCGCTGCTAGTGTGACTGAGAGGATCAGCTGAGCGCATTTTGTTTTCTTCTTGATCCCGCATACCTAACGATTGTTCTGTGACGCTCATACCTCCACCTCCGCTGCCATTTCCGCTATTGTTGCTGGTGCCACCACTTTCGTTCTTGTTTGCCTAGTGATTCGGTAGAAATTTTCATTTCATATTTCGCATTTTGAATTTCATTCTTGCATACTTACTGAGTTTAATGCGCCGTCATCATCGTTCCAGGAGCCGGGCGAAGTTGGTGAACGACTGTGAATTGCAATTGTTGCACATTTGTTGTTGCCGTTGTTGGGCGTAAGTTCGAACGATTTTATACCAGCAAGTTTTACATGTATATGTGTGTGTGTTAATTTAAGTGATTGAGTGAAGTGGGAGTTGATATTAAAAAGAATGTGCGAGGTCGTAGAAGTTTAGTGGGAAAACAACAATAAAAAATTCAAAAATATGTTTCAAAGGTATCACAAATAAGTTAAAAACATATAAAATAAAATAAAACAACATATGAAAAAGAACAAATTAAAGCGACCATTCGTAGGCTTACAAAGTTCATTAAATGTTTAAGGAATGCACACAACATTAAACATCAACAATGAATTCACACAATACTTTTTACAAAAGGCAAAAAGAGTAAAATTTCACATTGGACGCACTAACCTTTCGTAAAGACAGGCTGAGTCCAGCTGTGATTGCGACAAAGCGAGGTTGTAGCGTCCGTCGGTTGGTGAGTCCAAAAATCTGTATGAGGCCACACGTCCAAACATCACGACAGAGCCGTTCTAAAAGAAAAATAAAAACAATAACAATAACCAGTCTCAATTAAATACTTTCTTAGGGTTCGTATTATCGAAGATAATAGGTTAAATGCTAAGCGGAGAAATTAATTACATTCAAATATGAGAAAGGCTGCATGGCGCACAGCTTCCGATATTCACCAATTCACATTTCAGACTAAATGAGGGGCGTTCAAGCTCACATCATCGCGAACGCCAGTCGCTCGTGTTGTTGCATCAACAATTCGACAGGTCAACAAAAGTAAAGCGAAGCACAAAACGGAATCGAATAAGCATAATTTGAATGCGACTTACAAACGCACGCAGCCGCGCATACATAAGCACACATTGTGATGCAAGTCACACACACATTTGTACACATTAATGAAACTAGCTAATAAACGCCCCTTTTATATTAACTTTATTTTACGAATCAGTAAATTGGTCCCCATAATCAAACTTTTAATTTGTGTAAAACAGTTCGCTATTTATGCACACACTCTCACACATATGCACAAATGTAAGCAATTGCTAATGTTTTGTTTTATAACATGCGACTAAGTCTCATGTCATGTTTGCCGATGTTTGATTGTGTTTTTAAAGCTTCACAGCATCGAAAATTTACTCTCCAAGCCAAATTAAGCAAAAATACAAAGGAATTAGCACAATTTACACGTCAACTTTTTAACTGAAATCAAGACAATGGCATTCCTACATATACATATATGCACGTACGTATGTGATTACGTGCGGTATTAGGGGTATGACTCTTTCATATTTGGGAGCACGGCATGCGTTAAATTTCAATGAAAAACTTAAAAAGCAAAAGGAAGATTAAAATGCCAACCTTCTAGTGGACACACGACGGTGTTTTGAGGGTCACGGACGTCGCGGAAAATAATTTTATTTCAATTTCAGAAGTATTTACAGAGTAAGATCAGTATCTATTAACAATTTGTTGTATGAAAATTTTTTCTGTAGAAAATCTTCCTCCCGCCCATAAAAATTTTCTGTATCCACTGCTGTTGTACATATGTATGTATCTGGATACATATAAGATTAAATGACCAAATGAAAGTCTAAATTCAACAGAAAACGATTTGCCTGCACAATGTAAAAAGTGATAAATTTGGTAACTAACACTCGGTGAATGGTAGGTTTTTGTCAAATTGTCATTTCGTTTATTGATAATTGAGATACATATGTATGTATTTGCAACGAGAGGCTCTCCGCAACGTAAAAAATTAAAGTTCTTCCAATTAGTGTAATAATATAATAGGTTAATAGGCTATACCAATGTGACACTTTCAAAATATTTTTTTTTTTTGCTTTTTCAATAGTTTATATTTTCAAACATATTCTGTAAAATCGGCAAGATCGTATCTTGAATCGTTTTTGGATGGCAGCGTTCTAAAGAGCGACCGCTCGCAGTAACAAATATATCGTCACCTGAAATGCAAAATAACGTAACAACATTTTACAGTGGCATGAATGAAACACGAAATAAAATGGAACATGAGTGAAACAAAATTTTAATATTGGTTAAAACTGGTTTATATCTGACCGCAGAACCTGAAATTGTTGAACATATATAATATTATGTGTGTAATTTGAAGTAGTGAAGTGTAATCAAAAAGACACTCAATTTCGGATTTTTTGATGATACGTTGTTTTGCATTTCAGGTGACGATAAATAAATTAAATTTTAAACGCGTTTTCTCGAAACGACATTTCAACAATTCAATTGAGTACTTTCTTTTAAAAAACTTTACGAAAACCGCCTAATTTTTCATGCGTTACACTGGTTTAGCCCCTTAAATTAGTGGGAAACAAAAACAAAAAAAGCTATACTTTATTAAACAATCGGAAAGTTTCTCAGTAGAGTGGATTGGGTTTTTGCAGTTGTCATAAGGAAATCCTGACAGAAATCGAAAAACCAACCCATATGCAGAATATAAAAAATTCAAAACAGCGAGGACAGTTTATTCTTGAAAAAAATCTCCTTAATTGAACTACAATTATTTAAATTTACTTTACTAAATACTTCCTCATACTATTTGTTACTATTTCTAAAAAATAACGGGTGGGCCATCTAACGTTTTAAATTTGAATTATCTATATTTCGACATTGGAAACGTCAAATACCATTCGGAAAGTGACAGATATTCAGTAAAAAATCTAAAATTTACGAAATGGGGCAGAAGATCGTTTGACTGAGGATGGTCAATTTTACCGAAAAATCATCTTTTCGGACGAGGCTCATTTCCACCTCAATGGTTACGTTAACAAGCTGAATTGTCGCATTTGGGGCACAGAAAACCCGCACGTAATCGTCGAGAAGCCAATGCACCCAGCACGAATCACTGTATGGTGCGGATTTTGGTCTGGTGGAATCATCGGCCCATTTTTCTTCGAAAATGTAGAAGCAACCGCCGTAACCAAATTGAAGAGGAAGACTTGGACAATATTTGGTTCCAGCAGGACGGCGCTACGTGCCATACAGCAAACGGTACACTTAATCTTTTACGCCCTATCTTCGAAATTTAAAATTTTATATGGCCCACCCTAATTTATTTTGTGAAAAAGAAACATTAAAGTAACGAATGAAAAAATTAGATACAAATGACTTTTAATAAAATTAAAACCATTTTTAAGAGACAATAGTGTACAACATTCTCATTGATATAAAGCTTCAGGACTTGCTGGAATTGGGGTTCGAATTGGTGTTCGGAGAAACCATTTTTGTTTTATTCTCCGTGTTTTTAACTTTATTTAGCTTATATTCAATATGAAAATCTTTTTCACTATTTTTTTTGCACAGTAAATGTAGTATTATGTAATTGCCGAATTACTTAAAATTATTATTCAATTCGAGAGCGTGTTGGAAAGATTCATAGCTATCGTATAGCGACTAAAGAATTTTTAGGTAGCTAGCGCGGAGATAAGTGAACAGGGGAAACCAAAATTATCATAATTCATATATGGGGGCTAGAACGATATGGAGTGAGTTTGTTATGTAATTTTAAATTTTTGACGTCATTGCTTAGAAATACTAAATCCAACTTGATTATTTTTAGTTTTTAATAATAACCGGTAGGTAAACCAAACTAAAATATTATTATATTAAGAATGTAATTTTGAAATATTTCACGATTCTCTAAATACGTAAGTCGTTTAAGCTCTTATTGAAGCGATTGCAATCATTAGCCCTTTCAGCCCCGAAGTTGCTTATAAGCAACTTCTATATATGTTTGACATCGTTTAAAAAGTCAAATACACAAAAACTTCTTTAAAATACACATCTTATAGATCAACTTCATGATCATGATTAACCCTTTTAGCCCCAAAGTTGCTTATAAGCAACTTCTATATATGTTTGACATCATTTAAAAAGTCCTTTGGGGCTGAAAGGGTTAGAACTACAATCTAATAGGAGATGAGAATGGTGTAGTGCACCTATTCTCGTACAATATAACGAACTGCACTTTATTCTTATGTTCGTATATTTGAAGTGCTACTCACATGCAAAATTGTTGGTTGTGTTATGTGGTGGCCATTGACAAAGGTTAATGCATCAGTGTGCAATGGCGTCACTGTGCAAACACCCTCCAGTAGTGAAATCAGACAATGGCGGGCTTGTATCGATGGACCAAACAACTGCAACGAGTTCGTGTTTGCAGAACCAACCTGTTAAAAAAAAAAGTATAGTATTTAGACAAAAGCATATTAACACCGAGAGTGTTGAAAAAACTTACCTCGATTGGGTCACTCCCCAATTTAATGCGACGTCCTCCATCTCCGCTATGTGTGACTTCCACCAAGACTGCACCCTCTCGATCGCTGGCTATGCTGTTGGCGCCATTTGAAGCACCTAGCGGTTTTTTCTTGCGTCGACGTGGTTGAGAGTCCGCCGGACGCCGCCTCACGTGGAACATAATAGAACCTGTAAAGAGAGAAGGATCGGTCTTATTCAATATGTTTCATACTGACTATTTAATTCCAACTATGAACAAGAAAATAGCATAAAGCAGTGCCTATTACGAGTTAAATTCATTTCTGATCAGCGCCAAATCTTATTAGCAACTTTTTGCTTTGATTGCTTGTAGAGACTAAGTTAAATACTATAGAATTCCACTTGTTTGAATTACAAAGTAATATTAGCGTCAATTAGATAGACAAAAATATCTCCGACAGCTTCAATATATCACAACTCGGAAGAAAATTGCACATCTAATTTTCCGGCAATATTTAGGTTTGTATCTAATGTAAAAGTATGTATCAGGTGTCATTACTTTACATTGTTGTACGTCGCATTTAAACTGATATTTGTAAGCTGCATGAGTAAGTGCTTTACATATGTATCTAGTGTGTCAAAATAAGAACTGTTATAGTATTTGTTGAAACATTTGTTTCCTTTCATTTCGACTTCACTTACACATCACTTACAAAATATCCGTTATATTCGATTGCTGTCAACAGCAATAAGCACACTGGCTACTGAAGCGTCTCGGGTGAAATGCTAGACAATTCACAATTCGCAACTTTTCTCAGTTTGGGCAAATGTTTAACAAACCGTGAAATATGAGAACATTTTATGTGAGTCTCTGTGCCTTTTTATTTTGCGCTTGTTTGTGGTTCAACAATTTCGCAAATATTGACGAATATTTACTCAAATGCATTTTTTATCTATATTCACTTATAAATTTACATGTTGTATGTACAATGTGACAAAAAAGTCCTCGGAAATTGTAATTTAACTAAATCCCCGGGTATATGATATTTAAAAAAATGTATTTTGTTAAATTTTAGGAGTGTCCTATTTTATTACTATGGCAAATATGGACGAGTACTGTTAACCAGTTTGTTTCCAGCAGTTGCCTAAGTCTGTACGTCCCAACAAAGATTTTTGAAAAATTTTGTATTTATAACTAAGTTTTCTGTGCGGATTCGTTGCGAATGTGGGCAAAGGCTGATTTGGTGATTCAGTTTTATCAAAAACACAAACCTACGAATATGTAGTACCAAGTCTTTAAAGACGGTCGAGAGTTCTTTGAAGACATGCCCCGTTCTGGACTACCTTCAACTAATGCAAATATTAAAAAAGTGTAGGATATGTTGCATGAAAATCATCAGATAAGTGTTAGAGAGCTAGACATCTCTCTCGAGTCCGTTCGAATGATTTTGGGTATGAAACGTATTCTTGCTCGACTCATCCCGATAAAACGTTATATTTTTTCAAAAAGAGTACCTTAAACAGGTCTCTTTGACATGCTTGATCGTTGAATACCATCGATCAACCATCGTATTCAACAGATTTGGTTCTGTGTGATGTTTTCTTGTTCCCCAAACTGAAATTGCCGCTCCGTGGAACCCGTTTTCAGTCGATTGAAGAGATAAAGGAAACATCGCTAAAGGAGCTGAAGACTTGTGCTTATGAAAGGTGTTTCGAGGACTGGACGAATCGTTGGCATAAGTGTATTACATCTGGCAGGACTTACTTTTAAGGCGACAAAATAAATATCGATGAATAATTAAATATTTTGCGTTTTATTAACAATTTTCAGGTACTTTCTTTGTCACAATGTATGTAAGTGTTTTCATATTTTATTTGAGCGTAAGACCAGCGTTTATTTGATTATGTGGGTCATCGTGTCTGAAGACATTTTTTGAGATCTTCATATATTTTATTTGCTCTTTTTCTTCATACAGATTCAGAAATCCAACTGACAAAACTATTCTAAACAAAGCCACAAAGAAGCTAAAAGAAAAGCTTTTAGCTGATTTCAAAAATAAATCGATTTCCGAATATACTGTGAGTTTAAATTATAGAAATAATGAAGACCATAAGATAAGATATGGAATGCTACAAAATACATAAAACGGCCTAAAAAAAAGAAATGTACCTATCAAAGACAGTAACAACGTTTGGTGTAGAACAGATAAAAGTAAAGCAAATGCATTTAGTAAATACCTTGAAACAACTTTCACTCCTTTTAATAACAGTGGCAGGAACAATGATGGTGAAATATTAGAATTCCTTGACATTGCATGTCAAATGTCTTTACCACTGAAGCTTATTACACCCGCGGAAATACGTACTGAAATCGAGAAATTGTCTAACAAGAAAGCCCCAGGATATGACAAAATTGATGCCAAAGTAGCTAAATGCTTACCAAAAAAGGAATTATGTTGCTTACACTTACATATGTATATATAATTCCATTTTAAGGCTTAACCATTTCCCTACTCAGTGGAAGTGTGCTGAAATTGTGTTGGTGCCTAAACCAGCTAAATCAGAGAACGAAATCACTTCATATAGACCGATCAGTTTGTTGTCACTATTCTCCAAAATATTTTTGCGCAGAGGATTGCCAATACTAAAAGAGAATAAGGTGATACCTGAACACCAATTTGGGTTTCGTCGATACCATGGTACTCCCGAACAATGCCACCGTGTAATTAATCACATTATTGATGCTTTAGAACGTAAAGAATATTGTTCAGCTGCATTTTTAGACATACAACAAGCATTTGATAAAGTTTGGCATCAAGGTCTACTATATAAATTAAAAAAAGTATTTTCCTCTCAAGTTTATCTAATTCTCAAGTCTTATTTAACAAGCAGGTCGTTTTATGTTAAAATAAATGACGAAACGTCTGACATAAAATACATAAATGCAGGAGTACCACAGGGAAGCGTTCTTGGCCCTGTACTATACACCATCTTTACATCTGACATTCCTGAAACTGAAAATGTATTAATTGCTACTTATGCTGATGATACTGCTCTATTGTCGTTAAGCCAGACGCCAATTGAAGCAACTAATTTAGTGCAAAGAGAATTGATCAAGATACAGACTTGGTTAGATTGCTGGAAAATGAAAGCAAACATGATTAAATCCGTACATGTTTTATTTACATTAAGGAGAAGCGACTGCCCTCCATTGCTTTTAAATGGCAATACTATTCCTAAAAGTGATAGCGTTAAATACCTCGGCATGCACTTGGACAAACGATTAACTTGGAAACAGCACACACAAGCCAAAAATAAACAATTAAAAATAAAAACCAAACAACTTTATTGGATACTTGGACGTACATCGCAGTTACATCTTGAAAATAAATTACTATTATATAAATCTAAACTAAAACCTATGTATATGGACATACGGTGTGCAACTTTGGGGCACTGCTTGTAATTTAAATATAGAAATTCTACAAAGATACCAACCGAAAACTCTAAGATTAATTACAAATGCGCCTTGGTTCATAACAAATAAAGCCATTCATTCTGACCTGAATATACCTTTTGTTAAAGATGAAATTAAAAGATTTAGTTCAGCATATTTGCACAGGATAAGTTATCATGACAATCCTTTGGCAGTCATGTTATTATATGATAGTAATGAAACTATTAGACTTAAAAGACATCATGTTCTAGATCTCCCATTTAAGAATTAAGTTAATGTTTAATTACGTATGTTACTATGATTTTAAATGTATAATTAAAATTTTTTATATAAACTTTTGTATTTAGAACATATTGAGATCAAAAATATAAGTCAAATTATGGTTTTGTTATCAAATTTGCTTATTTTTTACTAAAATAGATTTTTATGGTGTGTTTCGAAAATATCGGGAATTTTTAAGTGTTACGACGATTGAACACCTCATATTTATGAAACAAACTTATTCTCTTACGACATACGAATAAATATGGTCACAAAAAGGATTATTAACTGTGCAAAGGTCCACGAAGCTTGGCTCGTAAATCACGTGGAAATATATTCTGCAAACAGATGGCCTCTTACGTCGACTAAAATGTGTTAAGCCGATCTTGAAGTGAGCCCTTGTAAATATTCTGGTATTTAGGATAATATAATATTGCATGTTCTGAAATATATAAAGTGTTTGTTCACCTTAAGTCTGAATTCCTGACGTATTATAGAGCTTGGCCAAAGGCTCTAAGAACAGTATTTTGGGATGTTTGCAAAATCTAATGCGGACATTTAAAGTTAGCTTTTGACAATGCGTCTCACGCAAGTGTATGAAAAGGACCCTAAACCTTGGCGGCAGAGAGTTCGAGATGACAAATGCGGCCGAATATTTGACAATGATCAAATCCACAAAAGCACTCATGGTGTGCAATCGCTTGGCCGCTATATCCTGGGGCTGTAAGAATCATCTGATGGATCCTGGAGACCAATTGTTACACATGTGGCATGGGCATTGAATATTTTTGTAGGACTTCATCATCGAATTGCAAAGACTTGGCTGCATCTGTTTAAAGGAGGCCATGAATACAATGCGGGCAGCAGCACTAATAGTCATTCACACCGCTCCACTTCATTCAAACAGCTAAACACACAAACACAGTGATTCAAATGACAGCAGAAAGATATGGAAGAGGGAAGGTGATCTCGCCTCAAGAAATAAAGGCCTCCATGCTTGACGTATTACTAAGGGATACACTGACGGCTGGAAAACGCGAAAAGGCATTGGTTCAGGCATCGCAGGACCGACAAAAGTCCCATACCTATGGAACAATTTCCGATCATTTTCCAAGCAAAAGTCTTTGCTATAAATCGCAGTGTAGAGATAAATCTCCAACGCAAATACCGAAATGAAAGTCAAGTGGTTTTTAAAGTGGTCCGAACTTACGAGATTACATCGTTTTTGGAGCAGGGATGTAAAAAACGTCTGAACAACCTATTAGTTTGTAAGCAAGTGCCTCTCATATAGATTTCAGTTACAGCTTACTCGCTCAGTTAAGGTGGTATTCTGGTCTAGGATTTTGAAAAAATCGATTTTTTTTGTTGCCTATTTTGAAATTTCAAAAATATGACCTTGGAAGGATTTTTCAAAACTCGACTTATTTTCGGAGATACAGCCGATTTTGTGACGTGGCGTCCGTGTTCACTAGAATTGTCTCCTAAACTTTGAACGCGTTTTTCTCGTAACTACTTTTTTTGAGGTGGTTGACATGATATCTCAAGTTCTACTGAACCGATTCCTTTGAAATTTGATATATATCTTCTTTATACAATGCCCTATCGTGTCTGCTTTGGATTTCCAAAAATTTTGATTTGAAGTATTTTTATAAAATTCGAAAAGGTCGAAAAAATCGGGTCGAATTTTTTTTTTTTTCAATTCGACGCCTTTGTTTTTTTTTTTTGGAAAATGGTCAACCCGATAACGACATCCTTACTAATGAAGAATTTTCTTGTTTTTTGGTTTTAGGTCTCTACAGGGGTTGAAATAACGTCAACCAGGACGCACCGTTTGTTTTGAAGCCCCTCCACCGGCCCGTATCTCGACGAATTTTGGTTTTATTTCTTGCAATTTTTTTTTATATTATTAAAATGTCAATAAAAAACATATAAAAAATGGATAGTAAAAATGTTTTTCATTTTTTTTATCTTAGTTTAAAAAATGCCTAAAATTCATGCGTCTAGACCAGAATACCTTAAGGCCTATACCACTAAGGAGCAAATCACATCCAGACAAAGTTGTTAAGGGATGTGAACATCATCACTAGGATTAAGAGTATAATTACTCTTCCGAGAGACAAATTCCGGCTACTTGGGCTATTCTGTAGGAGGCTCAAAAACCACCTGTTAACATGGGCTATCATGTACAAACTGCCGGCTTTGCGACATAGAGCCGGCAATTCCCGGTCAGTTGATTGTAGACTGCACAGCGGTCTGCAGATAGCAGGCTCTTGGATTTGTGTACGCGAATATGTATCACATTGCCTTAATAGCACGCTGCATGTTACTGGAATTTATCAGAGTGCTGAAGCTATGTGAACCGTGTGAATCGTGATGCATTTAATGTATATCTATCTATCTAAGGGCATTAATAACCGACAATAAAAAAATTCGGCAAAACAATTGAAGTTCCTTAGAGTCTGTAATACAACAAGTCTGTAATGGCAACAAGTGTCTATGCTTAGACGACGGCGACACTGTTCGAATACAAACCCAAGTGTATATGTAGAAAGGTAAGTGCATATATTCAATCGATAAATCATAACCAAAACAACATTTCATGTGGGCGAAGAAAGTCGGCGGCCAACACAACACTCCTTTTACTACAACGAGTGTCGTCCAACAGGCACAGTTTTGCAAACGGTAATGTGCAAAGTAAAGAGAACTACATACATAAATACACTGAGGTGAAATACTGTTACTCGTGGGACCTGTTTGACATTATAACTATTCTATTGGGCACATATGTATATATGTATGTAGGACTCTATAAAAAAAAATTTAACATATGTAAACAAAATTTACCTTTCATTGCAAATAGATTTTGAGCAAATTTAGGTATACATATGTAGATTGAACTGAAGTACGATTTCCAACAAAAGCACAAGTCAATAGAAAAGGTTATATGGCAAAGTTGCAGACCTACAACTTTTGCATTAACACATTTTTAACATAACCTCAAAATATATTAAATATCCAGTTATTGGGTTTTTATCTTGTGTAAAGAAAAATTTTTTCTGTCATCTAATTATTTAAGCCAGAAGACCTTATATTTACCGAATTTTTCCTATATAATGATCATTATTCTCGGAAAATGCAAAAATAGACCTCACAAAATAAATAGGTTTCAACGTACTATGAATTTCTCTCACTTTTCAAAGGCTTCTGCACAGATCTACTACGAAAACATTGATTTATGATTTATAGTATATGTGAGATTACAAAAATTTTATATTAGATTCCAAAACGAAGATGGTAGACCTTTAATTTTAATGAGTTTACTTTTTGAAATATTATGTTATAAGAATTGATCAATTGTCTTACTTTTTTTCTTCGCTCTTTTTAGCCTGATTTCTCAACTTATGGTATAATATATTGTACGTATGTATGCTTGATATCCAAGTCAATGCATACGAAGGAATAAAAAAATATATTCCTTGAAATCGAAGAAAATATAAAACTAAAACAGCTGATTTCCTTGAAGTCAATTATTCACTTAAGTCAAGGAATTTGTTGCTCCATTGTGAAATTATAAGGGAAAACTCCCTGGAAATATGTTTCTTGCATTACTTTTCTGCTCTTCAATGTACGTAATTACCTTGTCCAGCTATCATTATTTTAACCAGGGACTGCTGAAAACTGTGCAAATTAAAACATTTCAATGAACGAACATATTGACGTACCATAGTATGTAACTAACTGTAACACTTAACGTTGTCGCCGCTCATTACAGCATTGAGTGCTTCTTCTTGCTCTTAATGAGTACCTCGTTTGTTCTTTTGCACGCTAATGTTGCACTCAGCAGCGCAACGGCTCGGCTCTTTGGCATTTTGTGACTGACGAACAACACCTTCCATGCAAATTTCCATGGTTATGAATTCAAAAGTTCTGCCGCAAGTCCTTTGGCAATAATTCAAGCTCTTTTGCATACAAGCTCCATCACAGTGGAGTAATTCAATTAGAGAATACAAGTTCGTGCGAAACTTTTGTGGAAGTTGAAAAGCAGGAAATTAATTGGAATGTACGTATGTATGCATATTTGAACAACTGTTGCTGCCACTGTTTACTCATTGGTTACAGTAATGGGCACATCAGCGATTTAATTGAATAATTTCAACAATGCCTTCGTTTTATTATGCAAACGTAAATGCCTTAGTTTTCAAATCAATGTCAATTGAATTCAGGCAAATGGAAAGTTTTAGTCAGTTAGGTTTTAGGTATTAAGTATTATCAGTAATATTTTGTTCTCATATCTCAATAAACTCATTCTGTTTTGGTTGAGCTGCAAAGGAAAACTCAAAAACGCAAATTTCAATATTTCGAACACAAAGCACTCGAGTTTGAATTATTTGAAGTCATCGTATTTTGGTGAACATAATCTAGCCAAGTGGACGTGCCAAAAGTGGTTTGCACTATTTACAAGTGCTGATTTTGGCTTAGAAGACGAAGAATGTCCTGGGCGACCAAAAAAGTTTGAAGTTGAGGCTGGAAGCATTACTTGATGAATATTGTTGCCAAACACAGGAAGAGCTCGTAGAATTGTTTGAAGTTACTAAAGCAGCCATTTAAAAGCAGCCGGATGCATTCACAAGCAAGGAAATTGTGTGACATATGAATTGAAGCCACGAGACATTTCAGGATGATTTTTCATGTCTTTTGCGAAGCAACCCACAAATTGTCAGAAAGATTGGAAAATGATATTGCTTGAAATGGGCAATACCTTGGACAACACTATTGTACATGTTTTTTTAAATAAACGTTCAAATTTTGAAAAAAAAAAACGCCGAATAGAGTTATAGACTCAATAGTATATGGAAAGCTGGGGCAATTAGTTGACCGGATTTCACAGAACATATTTTCAGCATTAAACTATAGTGTATCCAGTTTTATGCGCAAACTTAATTTTACAAAGATTTCTCACAAATTGACCGATATATACGGTTCAAAGCCAACCAGCTGTTTGAAAGCTTGTATTAGGTATATGCGCACTGAGGGTAGTATTGAACCGTTTTCATCAAATTTTGACATTACGACATATCATTATATTAGTAAGATAACACAGATTGACAAACTATATGGTATAAAGTCAACCACCTAAAATCCATTTTAGACACAAGGAAACACTGTCATCTGCAAGAGATTCTGCCTTCATTTCATTATATCTTATATTTACGGTATAAAGTCAAACGTTACGTTATTACATGGAGGATAAGACGCAATCATTTATCGTTACAAATATTTACAAGTATTTTTCTGTCAAGATGTATTTTTTAGAAAATAAACTCGCTTATTTTTAAACAGCTATAATCGCATAAGAAGAAAATGTCAGCGATAATTTTTTATGAGATGGCGACCTTCGATTTGACCAACTAACTAACTCAGTGGTCCATTCCTATTTTGCTGCTACACTCACACGATTTTCGATTTGTACACTCACAAGGCTAGGTCAAGGCTGCCTATTCCAATAATTCGATGCGTACTAAAGCAGGGCTAAGCTGTGCCACTGTGATGGTTTTGAATGCCAAGGGGACTTGGGCTAGTTAAATTTAAGTTTTTGTCAGATTCATCAGATTCCATATTCATTCATACAACCCTGAGCTTATTAATTAGCATTTTACTTTAATTGCTAATTGGCCACACGTTGCTGTATACATCGAATTATGTAAATAACTGAGGTCGTTTCAAATTACGCTAACGAATTCCGTGTTCATCCAGAGAACTTAGTAATACAATTGAAAAAGTAAATTTTTTTTTCTTTTTCATTTAATATACATACATCAGATCGCCTGGTAACAACTCTTGTATCTGGATTAAATTTCTTTAACTACTTTCGCTTAATACTCTCAAATAATCATTTTACTTCGTGCAGTGCTAAAATTGTCGAGCAGTCGAATGCACTGTCAAAGAGCGTCTTTAATGATTCTTACATACATACATAGATATAATACATGTATTTTAAACAAATGCTTATGAATTGAATTTTTTTATTTATTAATAGTTTTAACACTTAAAACATTTCAGATATAAACTATCTTTTATGTTGGATTAATCTGAGCACAATGTGCTAAACTTTCCTAAAGTCGATTTAGCAATTCGGTAGGAATTTACTACGGAAAAACAATGTGACACGTAATTTATATACATGCATACATACATACATACATATATAGACAGATAATAAGTTGAAAGAAACTGAGGGCTAAGTTATCTAAGCTGTGTGCAGTTAACCTTTCGAAAGTGGGATTTTAAGTATTTAAGCCTACTATTTTGAGAATGTTACTTTGTATACAACCAACTTCACAGTATATTTTTCCTTTAGCTTTGAGGCACAGTTAGTTCATGTTTGTGGGTGTATATTGTGATAAATGACTTCTATTAAATGATATTATATATTACGTAATTTTCAGCTAACGCTTTTCGGTATTGGGAAAATATGCCACGACCTGGGTTACTGTCTTGGAATCATTGTAATTTAAAAACCGAAGTGTATATGTACATACTTATGTGTACATATTTACAAATTTAAGTTCACTTGTATGATACTAACTTACACCATATATGTATTTTAAATGCATTTTGATCCCAGTGATAAATTTATATAATGTATTGGTTCCTAATTAAACTATTGTTCATCTTAACACCCTTTCGAGAATATACCTAGTCTCACGTCAAACACGTGAAAAAGATTTAGAAAAATAGATTGTTGAGAATTTTAAAGTAAAATCCAAATTATTATTCAGAAAAATTAATGGTAACTAAAAGTAACTACTAAATGGCGACTTTTTAGAAAGAACGGCTAATTTTCTGACTGTCATAGTTTTACATTACAAAAATTTACCCGAATCGGCCAAGGCTTGCAATAATTTCGGCGACCTAACACTTCGATTTTCACAATGACAATTTTATGATTACTATTTTTTTTTAATTTATTGAATATTGTACAAGTGGTCTTCATTTCATGAACTTTTAATACCATCAGTAGTGTTTTTTGTAAGAATAGTAACCTACAAACACATACATACGCAAAACATATTTATTTTGAAAAATTTCTCTATAGCTTTTTTAAATTCTCCATTGAGTGAAACAATAGTGAGGTTTTGCGGAAATGTGTGAAGCTATGTGACTCTGTAACGATAATCTCATTATTTCAACGCCACACCTTGCATGCACTGGACAAAATTACATCTGTGAAGTGCCGGATGTGGTAGAGTGTCTTAGGCTAAGAATAAGCAGTCCTTTTAAACCAAATGTTGGTAATTGTAATGTCGCTGAGGGGCAATTAAGTGCTTGTCGCATTTCGCAGAAGTGACACTTATTCAAGAATTAACGTATGTCCGCAAATTGGCGCAAAGATAGCCAAAGTTAGATTGCTTATATGAGTTTTAAATTAACTACAATATCTTTATATCAGGGCTAGCAATGGCCATTCTAGGTATATGAAGATTTTATCATCGAAATTGCTACCACATTGATATTTCTACAAAAATGGAATGGTTATACCGTTAGTCAGCCTGACTTATTCAAAATTCACAACTGGGCTTTCAACTGTTTCGTGTTTTATCTACACATGTGTAGTTGTCTGTGTATGTATGTTCGTGCACTCATTGTGTACATAGGATACATGGCAATGACGCTATTGTCACACCGGCACCGGTGAAGTGCTCTTCCGCTGGTATTCGTTGCTGATATTGATTTTTATGAAAGTGAAATGCGATTTCGCGTTGGAATTTTCGATATGCGTAATAAAATCTAACATCTCAAAATGGTGCTGGCAACCGAGTATACGAATATACCACTTGACATTTTACGCGTAATTTTGAAAACGCCATCAAGACAATTTTATTACATTCTTAATGGTTTTGCTATGAAGCGCTGTTTACACACTACTCTTAGAGAGCGAACAAAAGTAACCCCCTACTGTTTGGGAATACTTCTAGTATCGAATGTAGACAGTACTCACCTGGAGGGTAGTACACAATTGGTTATCAATGTCGCTACCATTAAATCAAGAGGTTGATAGGTGAGAAAGTGCCTTGGGGCTCAAACTAAGCCAACTCTACCCGCGACGTGTCCCGGCACAGGACGCAGTGCAACCGTTTCGTTTCGCTGTGAAATGATTACTGAAGGAACTCAACGAATTATTGTTAATAAGCGAAGAAGAAAGCGGTATTATGCTGTAGTATGTTTGTGTCATGCTCCTATTGGTTTTGTCGCAGCGTTTGCCGTTGCTCTTGGCTGTCGCTGTATTGTTTGGGCCATATTAAAACTTTGGTTCTACCACCTAACATACAATATACATATTATATATCATACATACATGCGTGTATATTGTGCGTTTAGAAGTTCAGCCACAAGTTGGGGGAAAACTGAAATTGTGAATCGGTAAAAAGTGCAAGCAACAAAAGGAACTTATCGCGCACTGCCTGTATCACCGTCGTATTCACAACACCGAGCTTGGTTCTAACACAATGCCAGTTACAGCATTACCTTTCAACGCGGCTAGTTCACACAATAGCTTACACTATTATGTATGTATGAAAGTGTAGGTGTATGTATTCATTTTTTGTTTCTTCGACATTCTGTTTCATGCTCTACCCTATACCGCTCAACAAGCATGTCCTGCACATGTATTTCGACACTCAACGTACCACATGTCAAAATAGCTTTCTAGGACAATAACATTCACATATACATATACATATGTACTTATATATGTGCATACAATTACGGACAATAAAATAGAACCTTTCATAGTACTAATTTTCCGTTCTAGAAAAATAAAATTTGATTTAAATTTAACCAAAATATAATTTTACTATTTACTTCATGTGAAGTGCTATTAGTATTAGTAAAAATATTAAAAAAAAAAAAAACAATTCATAAACATTGCAAAAACAAGGGTGAAATACAAATTTCAAAAATTCAGAGGACAATAAAAATAAAATAATCTAAAAAAAATAATAATTTTTTACAGAAAACTAATTGAAAAATGTTTAGTACTTTGTAGCGTACCTTTTATCATCTTACACAGAAGCACATCTTCTAGACATGACTGAATTAGGCTACGAATACCACTTACTTTTGAACTTTCGCTAGAGTTCCATCTTAATTCTCGGTTTAAAGGGTTCAATATTTTCCTTAACTGTTTTTCATAAGTTTTCGATTGGATTCAGATCTGATGATTGTGCTGGCCGAGCCATAACATCAACACCATGATATGAAAACCATTTTTCTCCAAGACCCGAAGTGTGTTTTGGGCCGCTCTCTTATTGGAATTGCCAAAGTGAAGTCGAATTCCTTTCAGCATATGGGAGCATGACTTTATCTAAAATTTTAACGTACATATATATGGCCATCCATATTTTCTTGTATCCAAAAAATAGGTCTGAACCCACACTATGAGAAATAACCCAAACTATTATATTGCCGTCACAGGATTTTAAGGACTAAGTCGTGTAGCGGACGCTCATTTCTTTGGTTTTTGGACTCAAGTGCAACCATCATTTCCTATAATATAAATTTTGCAATCAGGGCTAGAATGTCGAACCATTTTTTATTTAATTTTCAGCTCCGCCCAAATTAATGCGTCCTTTTGCAAACTGAATACGATTCGTTTTCTCAGCATTGAAATATATTTTTCTCCACTAAATTCTTGTTGAATGGCTGCAGCAGTCTTCAACGGATCGTGCTGGACAATCTTCCAATATTGTGATCGACTTTCGCCGTATTTTTTGTGGTCAGCTTATTTTTTCAACTTTTGGAAGTTTTAAAGCATTAAACACACATTTTCGGGACATATTCAATATGATTGTAATTTCCCTTTGCGCGTGATCCTTTCCTTGCAAATTTTGGACGCAAACGCTACAAATATTCGTTCTACAGATCTAACTAAGTTAATAGAACTACTTTTTACGCTTTTTAAATTCAATATTTTTCGTTATTGAATCAAATATTTTGTCATTAAGCACGAGGCACATTATTTACACTTTTTAAATTAAACTTAACTGTAAACCTTGACAATGCTATCCTTTCTTCTTTTTTAAGCGAATATATGATTGCATTTGTTATTATGCAACAAAGTTACTGCATACATGAAAAATCTCAGAAAATTATACCATTATTTCAAAACAAAGGCTTGATTTTATTTTATTGTCCGTAACTGTATAGAAAGTATTTGCTCACATAAAAATGTAAACGCATCAGTCTTGGAGACAATTGCGAACCACAAAACTATGAACTTAAATCTGGTACAATCTTTTATAGGGTATTGATGAGCTTCTTCTAAGATAGGATAGGATAGATATTCCGGAGATTTTGACTTTTTGCTGCAATCGCTGCAGTGAAAACACAGAAGAAAATATTTAATGGCCGCTTTGTTTTTGTAAAGCCGGTCACCTTAAGATAGAAGATATTATCTGAAGTTTCGAGAAAAAGAAAGAGGAGAAAACCTGCATTTGTAGATAAAAATATATGTTACAAAAGAGGAAAGGTCGCACTCCAAGAAGTGCCTTTCTTAGATTTAACAGGCATATGGTTGTTATACTATTGAAATTAAAAGCAGTCAGTTATGTAACTTAACCGAAATGAAATTGAAGAAAATGTGTATAACTTTCGGTTCGATGTGCCATTTTATTTCTGTTGCTCTTGATCCAGTAATCTAAAAAATGTCGAACTTAGTAAGATAAAAAGGCACATCCGTAATGGAGGGAAATGAAGCGGAAAGTACAAAAACTAAAAAATATGTCGATTGTTTAGATAAAAAAAAACTATTTCTACAATTTCTTTATGAAATGTACCCAAAAAAGTTTTATGTAGGTGTAAAAACTCCTTTAATTTATTGGTCAAAGTAAATTTTCTAAATCGTTGCAATCGAAATGGATCATTTCACAAAGTGAAGAACTAAGAGAAA
Source organism: Bactrocera dorsalis (assembly GCF_023373825.1). NCBI lineage: Eukaryota > Metazoa > Arthropoda > Insecta > Diptera > Tephritidae > Bactrocera > Bactrocera dorsalis. The sequence continues at coordinate 80,478,636 of NC_064304.1, forward strand.
AACTGGTCTAAAACGGCTATCGTGATTAGATGAGTAAAAATTTGAAGTTTTGTTTTCAGAAAGATATATGTATGTTCTATATATCGCGAACCAACGATTTTTGTGAAGATTGAAATCTGCATACTCTCAGTATCGATAATTTTATTAGATCTTAATTCAAGTTAGTTTTGCTTTCAAACACATTAACTTGTCCATTAAAACCAGATTATTGTTTGCTCCTTTATATTAAATATCTTAAAACATAAGGCCAAATAGCTGGGGTAGAAGGCACTTTACAAACCATTCCAGTGAAACACAACTTGTCTGGCCCGAATCGCGGCTACAAATTGACACACATATAATAACTATCATTAAATTCAACAGCCGGTCGTTTGTGCTCTCCTATTTGATTTTCACCCAAATGTTTTACCTTTCCTTTGTGTCCTTATACCAAAGTATGCTAAGATAAACAATCAAATCTAACGAAATTATAACTTTGGAGAGGAGGAGCAAACGATTGACGTCGTAAGTGGATTTGCGTAATTTCCTCACAATTGAGCTTTATATATGTAGCATATGTAAATATAGATATTTACATATGTAGATGCCTTCATTAGGCTGTGTATATGTGGCCCATTCCACCATAGCATACCATATACATCTATCAATACGCATGTGTCTCAAATCAATATTCATTAATTTGGCTGGAGATAATAATTAGTAATTAAACCATAATAAACCATAAACAATACTTTGAACCGTGCGACAAAATTCTTCGGCATTTTTTTGTATTATTTTGGGAAAACCAAATAACACTTATTATGAGGTCCTTGAAAGAAAATATCACTCTAAAAGTTCAAAAACAAAGCATTACCATCTGCAGTTTAGTCTCTACTGGTGGACCGCAAGTGGAGTTTTATCTAGGACGTAATAAAAGCAATCGTCAGTGAAGGGATTTGATGATTTGAAATTAAACAGTCTTACTATTTTTTTGCTCACATATTAGAATTAATAAGAGGTGTGATACAAAAGATACTTTTAGTGCAAGCATATATGAAAAATCAGTGCGTATATTTTTGCATCACGGAGATGGATTGCTTTATATAATATATGCATGTATAGTATATAAGTAATAAAATGTTTGCATTAAATAAAGGTCACATACGTGATGACGTTAGCAAAACATAGTAAACAATTTACATACATTTAATCCTGATTTACTGTAGATAAACATGCATGTGTGTATGTATGTACATAAGTATATATATAAATATGAATGCAATCAATAAGCTATCACAGAAAAAATGCAAAGACTTTAATTCTTAAAGAAACAAGAAATTCTGAATATGTTGAAATGATAAAGTTGTCAATATATTTACCATTTTTAAAACAAAATCTTCAATTACCCTATAGGACTATTTATCTTAAATATGTACATATGTGCATACTACATACATGTACGTAAACAATATTTCGTATATAAAAAAAGATATGTATGTACATATATGTATGTGCATATTGAAGGAAAGTTTGCGCCCAATATCCCGTATATAAATATGGAATGCTCGCTGTGACCACGCGTAAGATTTCACACAAATTGCACAAAACCGCCTGGACCATACGAAATAAAGAGTAAAATTATTAGCGGCATGTTGAGACGTTAACGACCGCACATTAGCCACAGCATCAATTATCACAAAAACCATTACAACAAACGGACTTCTCATATTTAAACCACAATTTAACTAATCATTTTTGTTTAACTAATAATTTTTGACATTAAACCCAAGTTGATTGAATACTTTTCCTTCTTAGCTTTCACTTAGAAATTATGCCATTTTGCGAGTCACAGTATTCTGTGAATCTTTACAATGATGACAAATCCTCCTACTATTACGGTAATGAGTGTTCATAAATTATGCACTTACGCCTGATTCCCCAATCCATCATTTTGCAGCTGTTTGCGCAGATGCTCCTCAGCAATGACACACATTAAAATCCAATAAACCGCACATCCGTTCCCCGCGGCCAATCAGAACAAACTCCTGCATCCTTTCACTTGTACAAAATACAAACTCGCTCACACACAAAATTCTTTTTGCTGATCTTAGGTGCCAATTTGGATAATCAATCAACAGTTAGCACAAAGGGAGTATATAAAAACTTCAAAAAAATGTTAGTAACACAAACATAAAAAATATATATTGCACAAATAAAAGTAGTGAACTTGAACTTGAAAAAATTCTTATTCTAAAAAGTAGAAGAACTTTTACACCGTCAGACTAAGTGGCAGTGCGCTTAAGAGCACCGTTTCTTTGTGACTATTGCCAGACGATTGGTGATGGCAATCGGAGAGCGAAACACGCGGTGCACATACTTCTATGCTAGAACTCACAACAGCGGCGCCTACGACGAAAAGACCGACCACGACAGCGACATTATGGCTACAATACCTATGCAACACTTGTGTGCAGTATAACAATAACAATTTGTGGAAAATAGTATCCTTGATGAAATAAAAACTCAGCAGTACCTATCAGCGTGTAACTCACCAGCGTATGAGACAATCACGACTGCTGCCAGCAAAAAATGAGTACTCCACCGCACATACATACATGCGTACTTCTATCGAGGGTGCAAAGCGCTCATCAAAAAGGTACACATGCGCTCAGAACACCTGAAAGTGTATGCTGGCGAATGAGTCAAGTGTAACAGGAGTATCTTATCAAAAAGACGATAAGCAGTATATGTAGGTGACTGATATGCTTACACGCACATGCATATACATATATATACAGAGGCTACGCTTTGTAGTGTTACAAAGATAATAATTAAATTTATGAAACGGTGAGGAATGCCAAAAACGGTGCCAACATTGCACCATAATCCGGACAGACAAGAATTTAGTCTTATCACTCGAATTGTAAATATATGTATGCATCCATTAGTCAAACTGTAGTTGGATGGTACTTTTATAGCGGGTGGTGCTGTGCAATTAGGTGACCATAGCACGTGATAATTTAGTCAAACAAGTTGATACTTGGGACATATTCTTGACATTTATTCGGAACATTGGTATGTAAAGGTGGTTAAATGCCATTTACCCGTATGACGGCATTTTCACTAAAATTTCTGTAACATGATCCCGCCTCATAGGAACTGTATGTAAGTACTCTTTCATGCGAAAAGTGTTTATGTCCGTTTCGTCTGTCATGCAAACGTTATTGCATGCAAATTTTTTTTTTTTTGTTTTCACTCAGTCCCCCAGCCTTGTGGCGAATATACTCGCAGGCAACATGTGGCTATTCGCAATCTCATCTTAAACCCCAAAGCTCGTTCACACAACAAAAGCGTCTATGATAAATTTGTACTAACTTTCTGCTTCTCCCGAAGGGGTGCTGCTCTCATCTTGGAAAACATTTCAATCTTTTTTAACTTATTTGTTCGTAAGTAATTTCATTTGATTGAGAAGCAACAACGTTGTGCAAGAGAGCTTGGCTCTTATACCCACGCATGCGTAGAATTCAACGTTCTTTATTCCTTTAATCAGCTGGTGAACACTTTCCAGTACACAGTGAAAAGCTAAATGAGTTCATACAGATACTCATAAAATATGGAATTGTACATATATCAGAATTTTGTAAAAACAATAATAATTTATGTTAACCATATTCCAAAATATTCAAATAATAAAAAAATCTGAATCCTTTAAGGAAACAAAAAAAAACTCAACTTCGGCTGCAATTATGTCCTCCATAAATTCCAGTTTTCTTAAAGAAACTTGATTCGGATCCGTCAGTTTGTATGGCACCTACATGTACATATGCTGTTGTAGTCCGAGATCGCATTGTAGCCTTGGAGAGCAATCAAAGCCAAATTTTATGAAGATATCTTTTCCATACAAGAACTATATGCTACGGTGGTCCGATATCAGCGGTTCCGACAAATAAGTTGCAATATTTCAGAGTGATATCTTAAAAATTGAGGGACTAGTTTGTGTATATGCAGACAAACGGACGACTCAGCTTGTAATACTGATCATTTATAAATGTCAACAACATTTTCCGTGAGAGACACTCGGTAGATTAGTTGGGAAAGGTTAAAGCGTAAAACAACAAATTTAAAAAACATTATAAACAAGACGAAAGGCATCGGTGTTATTACAGAGGTTCAGCTAGAAAACTGTGGTAGAACCAAGGGCTGGATTCTAATTCATGAGAAAGTAAAATTCAAACATTACTAGCAAAGGACCAAGCACGAAGATATAATTACTTTACTATAGAAAAGAGAAAGCAAATTCAGAGAGCACTGACTCTGTGTTCCCACAGAATGTCTGAATGTACAAATAAATGAAATATTAAGAGAACTGCTAAATGAAAATAATAATTATAGTGGATTTCACAACAATATAAATTGTGATTATACTTTAAAAATATATTTTTTGTGGCGACACAATTCAGAGTTATAAGATATTTATGAAATATTTATGAAAATCAAGAAAATATTAAGGTTAAATTAAATATCACTTAACTTAAGACTTTAAAGAAGCCTTAAGGTTTGGCATATTTTCGAGAATGTTACCATTTGTTTAATATGTTTATTCACATTCAAACATCATACAAACATTCGAAGATGACTATTTTTATGTATTATGAAATCAATTTCTAAATACCAACAAGTTATCGAACAAAACGGCGCAATTTACTGTAAAAAATAGTGGTTTTCTTTTTACTTTATATAATTATTAAAAAAATATTTTTAATGTTTAAAAAGTTTCACTCGGAAATATTCCAAATCGTACCTGTCCCTATTGTTTTCGTAAGCAGTTTTAGAAAAATCACTTCAAAAGTACGAGTATATTTATGAATGCCAGCTTCTTTAACTGCGAATCGTTCAACTTCACAATAGTTTTCCACTTTTGTTTATTTCTTATTTGGGCAAATCATTTTTCATGTTACTGTAACTTACTTAATTTTTTATAGCATTCTTTCGTTATTTTCCTGGGCATTATGCTTTTTAGAACTTTTATAATATTAAATATCCACATAAAAGTACAGATTTACTCCCGGAAATTTAATTTTCACATTTTCCCGAAAATATTGCTATTTTCTGCGAACTACCCAACAGCAATACTCGTCGCTCCCGTTCACTACTGAATTATGAGCATTCAAATATTTTCAATTCAATAGTCGGGTCACCCAACATAAAATATGCGGAAGCATACAGCCATAAGGCCTCCCAAAAATATAAACAAAAATGCAATGCACCAAAAACTTTTATGGGCATTCTGTGTCGACAGCACACATCTGTTCCCGCGCAGCCATAACTATTGATAAAACTTTTCTTAATTGTATGGAAATGTAACGCAGCATAGAGCTACAGGCAACTCCTTACTAATGCAGCAACAAACAAATACATATGTATATGTGCTCAAGTATGCCTCAAGCATGCACAGTTGTTATATACAAGTCGTTGATACAACAAATGTGTGTACACATATACATACATACATGTCAGCTTTCATGCTTGTGACCGACAAATTATTTTCTTCAAGTGAGGAGTGATGGCAGAGTTATGAATGAAACAATTACAATTCAATTGCACATATCTATTTTTGAATTCTTTCCATAAATCGTGCTTATTGTTTATGGGGGTATATGTATGAGTTTCGCTGGAAATGCAGCATTCGCGGCAAGTTTTTAATAAATTTGGGTTATGAAATTTTTACCACTTGGAAGCTACTTACCTCGCGATGTTGGGTGATTCATCAGTATCGATAGTGGGCACTCATCATCGTCCAGTATATACTCTGTGCCATCACTGTTCACCTATAACAACAACACAAAAATATTTAAGTTTTTGTTTTCGAAATTTATTGTGTGTGGAAGTCAAACCTGCACCAAACAATAGTGTAAGGGATCAGCTTTGTCCAAACCATATTTCGATAGCATTTCCCTGACGACTGCTTGCGCACAGTCGCGTATTGATAGCAGCAATGTTTTGTACGGGACATCTTGGCAAAGACTCTCGCCATAAATCTTCAATGTGCCGCCGGTGTCAGGTCCGCCGTCGCGCGAACGGAACTGTTGCAACTTCTTTTCAAGCTTTTGTTGTCGTCGTCGACGCATAACAGCTTCAGGATTTGAAATTGAGCGCGTAAAAGATGTCTCCGGTAGTTCAGTATAAAGTTTGCCAGCCACCTGAGTTTCACCCTCTATTCCGCCGTTGGCCATGCCACCGTTGAAGCCGCCAGCTGTCGATTCAGAGTTCAACTTTGCCAATTTTTCTTTCTTTTTTTGTTCCTTCTTTTCGCGTTTAGACAGTTTCCGCTTAAAGTTCATATCTGACTGTTCGATTGGCTAAACAGAGTTGAAAAATAGCATTGCATTTATAGATATTGTAACAAAAACTGTATACTCGTATAAATTTAGTAGAAACACCAAAAAGTTTTGCATGTGAAATACTAAAGTTGCACATGTAAAAAGTCTAACTTACCGTAGTTTTTTGGTCGATGTTCTTTAACAAGAACCGACCCTCACGATCATCAATATGCCAATTTAATTGTACAAGCAATGGCTTTTCGTCAGGGTTCAAACGCCGCTCTTCGCCATTTGCATGCACCTCATAGAGAGCGTAATTTGGCACTGAGAGCATACGCATATCGGGACGGAATTTCTCGATAAGGGTATCTGTAAGGGTTAAATGCGCCAAATTAATGGTAAATACGAAAAATCAATTTTAATCAACTTTTAATATAATTTGGTAAAATAACGTTATACTTACCAATAACATCTGAGACTGTTGCGTCAGAGGCAACACGAATGCACTTAGTTGCCACTTTTTGTCCAGCATCTTGGAAATAAAAACGCATAACGCCATGAAATAAAAGATTCTGTGGAGAAAAGGAATGTTTGAAAATTTGGAATGGCAAAACCTTCTTTCCAGTTCAATTAAATTTCCCTTACTTCGTCAGGTTCGGATAAAGCGAACAAATCCAAACGATTCGCATTCCATTGCTGGATGACAGAGCGTACGGCTTCTCGGTCAAGCATTTTTCTATCGTGTGTCATTCTTTACTTAGCTTCTAAAATCTTGCGCACCGATAGGCTCCGTGCATCTGGACACCTTTACGAGAAACACTTGGGTGTTACTATAAAAAGTAAGAAAAGTCCATAGGTTATTATTTTAACATATAAAGTTACACTATTAACATTTAAACTTAACTTAAATGTAAGTCTTAATATAAACTTAAGACTTAACTATGTCGGAATTGATTTATTAGAATTTTGAATAATTACTGAAATTGTATACCTTGCACAGGGTATATTAACTTTGCAACGAAGTTTGTAACACCCAAACGGAAACAACGCATATCCTATAAAATATATACATATGTATATGTACATAAATGATCAACCGAATGAGCTGAGTTGTGTTAGCCATGTACATACGTCTGTCTGTTTGTCTGTATGTATATACGCTAACTAGCCCTCAGTTTTTAAAATGAAAAAAAAAAGCTGCTCATTTGTCGGAACCGCCGATATCGAACCACAATAGCATATAGCTGTCATATAAACTGAACGATCAAAGTCAAGTTCTTAAAAGGAAATTTTTTTTTTACTTGACGAGATATCATTACGAAATTTGATTAATATCCACGGCAACGCTTAAAAAGGTATGTTAAGAAATTTTCCAGATCGGATCACTATAATATATAGCTGCAATACAAACTGAACGGTCAAAATCAAGTTCTTTTATGGAAACTTTATTTGTGAAGGGTTCGCTAGCTTCGGTGCGACCGAATTTAACGCTTTTCTTGTTATTTAAAGTTTGACTAAAATGATATTTTCGGTTATAACGGTTATACCTAACATACACAAAAACTAATGTCTTGGTTAGCTATGCTTCGTTTCGCTGGCGACCTAAAGATTTTTCCAAGCATTCGTTTTAAATTGTTTGTTGTTTTGTTATTGCCACAAATTTGTGTGCACCAAATTGAGGGTGTGCTGTGTGTTTTTGGTGCAAATGAAACCATGCATGTCACAACGGAAAGTTTCTTCAAAAGCAAAACACCACGACTGCAGTTGAGTTCAACCTCGTTAATGTAGCTACAAATGCGGCATTGCGCGAAAGAGGGTTGCATTGCTCGGCCTCAAGTTGTCTGTTCTCTCTGCCACTTGTATTAACCGCAAATGGTTCAGACTTTCTTTGCACTTTTTTCAAATCTTCATGTTGTTGTATTTGTATTTGTTTGATTAATAACCGTCGACGGTTACACTTAGTTGATCACGAATTTCATATTCTATTTCTTGTCGTTTAATGCGGAAACTTTTACAGGCAATTTAGTTGTAAGCCTTTGTTCAAAAAACAGTAGACACTGCGTCTAGTCGGCCGGGTATGCGTCTACAAATATTTACGTGTGATTATGACTGACGACTGTACAATTGTACATGGTTGACACGCTGGTAGAGCAGAGGCGCACCAGCCCATCGAGCAACTCAAAGCGCGGTTGTTGCGAATTTCTTTAAGGCCTGTAAGCATAAAGCTGTGTGTAAATATGTATGTGCAAAAACAAATACACATATGCATAGTTTCTGGTAAAATTACTCAAGCATGCCGCCAAGAGCACCACTGGCATATTATGTTTCTCAGTCTGTACTAAAGAGGTCAGACACATAAGCATACGCTATATGTATATGAATGGCTATATGTTAGGGTAATCTACAGTAATGATTCTAAAATGTATAATGTTAAAAAAACTATTTCTGCAAAATCTATATATTTTTGGCTTTAATATAGTTTAATATTGCCAGCTTAGGGAATTCTAAAAAGAATTTCGATTATATATGGGAAGTATGTATATTTATTGCCCGATTTTGTCCGCTTTCACTATTTAACATACAAATAATAAGATCATGTCATTTACCGAACTAGATTGAAATCGTTCGAGTAGACCTTGAGTTATATGACCACACCGAATGGTGGACGGCGGCACGTTCGTTTGCCGATTTTTACCACTGCTCCTATGAAGCCATTCCGTACCATAAAAGGTGTGAAATTTAACACTTCTTACGTTTTTGTTTAGAGGTATTGCTTGGTTAGTAGTTTTCAACATAACCATTATATATGTATGAAGAGTTCTTATCCAGATTGGTTGAAATAACTTTAGAGGTTTGTGAGGTATACGCTTTAAACATAAGAAGCGCCTACTTTTTAAAAAATTGTCAACCGACAAGTATATCTCTCTCTACTGCTATCAACTACTCTCTGTAATATAAGTACATATGTATATATACATACTATATCTATTCCGAATAGTTTTAGCTAGTACAAAGAACGGTTATATGAACAAAACTACTTACTCTGTAGTTATGTTATAAAGCAAAATAGTGATGTATGTATATACATATGTATGTAGACAGTTTTTTATGTGGATTTCGCAACGCATATTATCTTAAGTATTTGGTTTTTAACATCCTGAGCAGTCTATCTTAAGTTTGACATGAACTTTCACTAAGAAGGAATCGTCGGAAGCTCCAAATATGTAAATAGAAGTGAATTGCGTGAGCTGAGTCAATTTAGCAATGTACGTCTGACTATATATACCGGGTTTTCAATTAGGGATGATATGCATAATTTCGAAGTGTCGTTTCGGCCATTTTTAATATGTCATGATCTGTAATGTCATTGTATTCAGTAATGTTTACAATTTCATCATGGAAAGATATACCCAATAAGACAAAGAATCGCTCGAAGCAATGAAAATATTTCTGCCGTTCAGCAAATTTTGCTGAGGATCACAATTTGTCGATTCCAAAACATTCTCAGGGTTTTTGAGAAAGGCTCACCATCATCTGCAGTAAATAAACAAAGCTGTCGATACTGGTGCGAAGAAAATTCACAAATTATTCATGAACAACCATTACATTCACCTAAATTGACAGTCTGGTGAATCGGTCCGTACTTTTTTCTGAAGCTGGTGATACCGTTACTGTCAATGGAGATCAGCATAGATCGATGATAACCAATTGGAAGAAATTGATCTTGACAACATCTGGGACTATGTGCTGCACAGCACGTACAACAACTGAATTATCGAGAGAGAAGTTTGGAGATTCGATTATTTCAAGAAGTTGTGACATTAAATGGCCTCCAAAAGTTGTGATTTTACTTCATTAGATTACTTCTTGTGGGATTATTTGAAGCCATTGATCTTTAGCAATAAACCAAACTCTCAACAAGCTTTAGAACGTGCTATTCATGACATGATATAATGAAAAAATACTCGAAAATTGGGTTCATCGAATCGATTTTATTTCACAACAAATAAAAAACATTTGAATTTTTTCAACAAGTAGTGTGTTTTTTAATAAAAGAAATTATAACACTTTTATTGGAAAACCCTATATATACGAATTAGTCCCTCAGTATGTGAGATATCAATGTGAAATTTTGCACACGTCCTTTTCTAAAAAAAAATCTGCTCAATTGTTGAAATTGAAATTGAACCACTATAACATACTATACGTGCCATAAAAACTGACCGATCAAAATTAAGTTATTGTGGGGAAAGAGTATTATAGCTTCGATACTACCGAAGTTAACGTTTCTTTTTTTATCTTTAGCTTTAAAAACCTGGGTGTACCAACATATCTTGTATCGTGGAGTCTAAACCAAACAATGAATATAACAACAAACATGAAAAATCTTTAGTTATCCACCTTGTCTAGACAATATTAACGAATCAATTTACTCGGTAATTATATAATTTTGTTGACATATTTAATGCTAAACTATATTTACCGTGCCGGTAAAACATTTCATCTTATAGCCTTGACAGATGGTAGCGTTAATCCGCATTAACTGCGCACTTAATCAGATCCAAATTTGTAGGTGACAGATGGCAGCTATGCGAGTTTGAAACTCTCGTAAACAGCTGATTGTCATTTGTATATTTTCAATGAAAATGGATAGAAGATAAACATTGCGGTTGTTAGCCGACAAAATAAAACCTTTTTTATTACAAAAACAAATCAACACGTTATTTTTAAAACTGCATCATAACATAAAACTTTTTGTTTTATTATAGAAAATAGCTGTCAGTGTTGCTTGTTTTTTATTTACAATAGAACAAAATTGGTAATTTTTAACAATGTTGCCAACGAAAGTGCAGCTAACTCTCTGAAATTTTGAGGATTGAATGAGAGTTAGCATCGGAGTTATCTTCATTAACATATTGAGGAAATATTTTTCGGATGATGGTCAGGTTTCCAAGCTTCCATTTTCCGAAAAAGTAATACAACTACATTGACATGATAATATTTTAATATATATGTATATATGTATGTATATAATATATAATTATTTTAATTTACTAGATTATATCATTTACTTATGATTTTAAAACACTCGCCGATACACGTACTATGGTAATCGTGCTTCTGACAAGCTACATACATATGTATGTAATTCTAATATGGTAATACTACTTATCAATCGGCAATTAAACAATTGAACTTTCAAATTAAACAATTGTAAGCTTTCGTCATTTAATTAGCGTGTCTCAGTAGACGCTTCTTCGCTTTTCGTTATCTTTTCCTTCAACGCATCGATACAGCCAACGTGTATGGTCTATTTGTTCTGTTTTGATTCTGCATTTGCTTTTTTATGGTTTCGTTGTGTGATCACCGATTTTGTTTACGTTTGCCATTCGTTCTCGGTTTTCTGCCTCGCTCGCTTGCCAATGTTTTGTTTCTTTACCTTCGGCAAACTAAAAGTTCAGTGAGACTTTTTGTCGTCCAACTGTGGCTCTGCCTTCATACATACAAATTACGAGTAAATGTGTATGTAATCATTCTTTTGGCGCCGTGGACCGCTTATTGGCATTGCTGTTGGTTAAGTTCGTTCTCCCCCTCTTTCAGATTTTAATCCAATTTTACAGCAATGTACTTAATAAAGCATTACACGTTCGTACTCTATTTTCCACCTTTCCGGTCGTCTCACACCAATGCCCTGCCTTCTGCAAGTAACACTTTTCAAACTTTCTATTTTGTTTTTGCTTCCAAGTCGCGGGTCTATTGTTGGCGCAATCCGAGTGGAATAATTCAAAGCAAAAATACCAAACTGGTTGTTGACTCTTACGCTCGTACCTCGGTGTTTCTGTGTTGCGTGCCTACACAGTTACCCAGTTATACCAAAGTTCATGCTCCTGGTACTTATGTACTACTTTTCGGTAGTCACTCTGCGATTGTTAGAATAATAGGCCATTCAGTGTAAAATATGAGACTAGTTGATAATTGTTAAGTAGCGAAAAGCAGCATAACAGTACAAAATGTGCCGCTAGTTCAAATAGCCAAGTACTTATGCGATGTTTATATCAAATTTGGAATAAAATTAAAGTGCGAAGAGTGAAAATAGAATTATATTTAGTGGATATTCATAATAAAAATAATAACTTGTTCTACAAACTTCTATTGAAGTTCTCCTGTAAATACTTATATATGTAGTAAGAAATTAGCAAAGGCTCCTCGCGGGATCTGGAACGACTGGGAGCAGGTAGCTAGCAGCAGTTGTTAGTGCAAGGTTTTACTTGCTACATGCTTCATTTCGTTAAAAGAAACTACGATCAGGCACTAGATTTTGTTAAAACTATTGGTGGTGGTCACCATAAGAAGCTTTAGTTGGAACTTTAAAATTTTTATATTTTTGCTACCTGTTGCTACAGAGTATTATAGTTTTATTCACCTAACGGTTGTAGATATCACCTAAAACGAAGCGAGAAGATATAGGGTTATATATATGTACATATATAAATGATCAGGATGACGAGAAAAGTTGAAATCCGGTTGATTGTCTGCCTGCCCGTCCGGCTTTAACTTGAGTAGAAACTGAGATATGTCGATGAAACTTGGTATGTGGGTTCATTAACACAAAAAAATTTCGAGTTCGTAGACGGTAGTAATCGGACCACTGCCACGCCCCCAAATCGCCATTAACCGAAACTAACTAAGCGCTCAATAAAGTATAAAACTCTATAATATATACATATAAGTGGGTGTGGCCTCGCCCTCTAACAAGTTTAATATACATACTTATCTTCTAAACCGCTGAAGCCACAACAACCAACTTTTATGAATGCAAACCTTATAAGAACTTCTATCATGTGAAATTGGATAAAATCGACGATGGGTCGGATTATTATTTTGAGAAATTTTTTTCATTTTATTGAAAAAATTACAAATTTCAAATCACCATATTTAATCGTCTAATTGAGATAATCAAACTTTTCGCAGAAATTATTAAAGTTTGAAAAGTAAACTTTTTGAATTTGTGATGGTTATTTTTGAGAAACGAAAATTAGTTGGTGAAATTTTAGTTTGAATGAAAAAACGAAAATTCCTATGTTAAATGTATGGGAACCTAAAAAAAAAAAAATAGCGACCCCTTAGAGTGGGAGGATTTTTGGTTTGTCAATCGCTAACATTTGAAGGGGTAAGAGTGGAAAAAAAATTCCAAAAAATTTTTTGAAGCACCCTAGTGTATAAGTTATATATTGCATATGTATATATAAAATTGCTTGGAACCAGAGGATCGAAGGTTGACTTTTTACGCCATAAATATTTCCCTGGCTTTGATTCTTACAAGTTGCAAGACTATAAAATGTTCGGTTGCACGCGAACTGAGCCCTTTCTTACTTGTTTTATTTTTTCCTGTTAAGTCAAGTCGAAACCTTATTTAATGATGCTATGCTTTTACTTTTATACAAAAAAAATACTGGCAAATTAATTTCTTGGAATTGCAATTTTTTTGTCTTCGGATAGACCTAACCTCTTAAGAGCTTCTGAATCGTTGGTAGTTTTTTATGAAAAGTTTGTTCCGAATCAGAATTGAAAAGTTAAAAAAGAGACGGCCCACAGCGATCCATAGATCTAATCGTTTTGAATATCTATGACAATTAAACTGTTTTTTTTATTTCGAGCTCCAAAAACATTTAAAATATTGGAATAATCAAAGTTCACTCTTCTTGTTTTGGGCCTTTCTCAATTTCTTCTTAATTGTAGAAGCTGGCGGTTATTCTAGATGAATTAGTTCACTAAAGGGTTGAAATAGGAAAAAAATAAAAATATTTTGATAAATAAAACAAAGTCATGTTATGAGTTGACAATTAAATAGCATTTAAGAATTCTTCAAAGAAATTAAGGGTATAACCACGAAGACTGTGAACTTGTCAAAATAAGATGTTATTTGCGCAGTTGTTTTCTAGCAGTTATACACATGGTCAGAGGAATAAGTATATTCCCTTAGGCCGCAATGGTGATTTAAATAAATTCTAAAGTGCAATTAAATCTTAAAAATCGTTTCAAACCTCAAAAACATTTTAAATTATGCTAAAAATGTAGTGTTTTCATTGTATTTAGAGCAGAATGCAATAAAAATTAAAAGGAATGCCAAAACTTTAAGGATTCAAATAGACGTAGATAGAAGATATTCCAACAACTCCTAACAGGATCGTTATAGGTATATACATAATAGATAATCTTAATATTTATATTGAGGTTACAAAAGTATTTTTTTTTTACTTTTCTTGAAATTCCAATCCGTATTGTGGGAGTGCCAACGCATGTCTGTGTCATAAGTTAATTGACGAAGTTTCGCTTTGGACACTGAGGAAATTATTTAATTAAATATTCATTTACTCATTGACTTCTGTTGACTTGCATACTTATGTTGAGCGTCGTAGAATGTAGCAAACGCGCTGCGATGGCTTCTTCTGCTCATAGGCGCATGCGTACACGTCACGTACTTCCTCACAATACATACCACCTACCGCCCCAGATTGCGAATTATGCCGATTTGTTGAGACTACAACTTTTACATCATACCTTCCATTTACACAAAAAATTGAAAGAAGCCGCAGGTATTCATCGTAAAAATCCGCCCTAAATACTTATAAATGAAAACAATGAGGTGGTATTTGACATAAATGAAATGAAAAGTATATAGAAGAAATATATTGAAAACGTTTTTTCGGATGACAGTAGATCAAAACAGAACCTTCATCTCCATCACAGACCAACTGGCAATTATATTACGAAAGGCGAAATAGAGAGAGCTATACAATCAATGAAAAATTACAAAGCAACAGGTCCGGATGAGGTTCCTGCTGAAATTTTAAAGTTAATAAATGACAAAAATATGACTCTCTTAGTAAAGCTTTTTAACCAAGTTTATGACAATGGCCAATATCCAAAAGACTGGTTAAAATCAAGATTCATACCGCTACCTAAGAAAAATAATGCGAAACATTGTAGTGAGTACAGACTAATTAGTCTAATGTCACATGCTCTCAAGATATTTCAAAAAGTCATTCACGCCAGAATATATAAGAACAAACAGTGAAGTTTTGAGAAGAGTCAACCGCAATAGAGAGTTGTTAAAGACTATAAAACAAAGAAAAGCAGCCTACCTAGGACATATTATGAGGCACTCTAAGTATGAGCTTCTACAAATAATTATCCAAGGAAAAATTGAAGGAAAGCGGGGTATTGGCCGTAAACAACTTTCGTGGCTTCGAAACATTCGACAATGGACAGAAATCCAGAACGTGGGCAACCTTATAGATATGGCGAGAGATAGAGAGAAATATGTTGCGATAATTCAAAATCTGTGATTTTTTATTTTTATTGTTTTTTTTTATATACAATAGATATATTTAACATGTAAACATTACATTATTATATTATTATTAAGTTTATTAATATTGTACATATTATTAAATGTTATATGATCACCAATATTCGAATACGAATTGGCAAATAAAGAAGAAGTTGAGTGGAATTGACTCTATCGAAAGGCAAACAAAGTGTTTATAGTAGACAAAGGGAGATAGGGTTCAGATAATTAAGAATGCGAGTTATAAAGGGTGATTTTTTAAGAGCTTGATAACTTTTAAAAAAAAAAAAACGCATAAAATTTGCAAAATCTCATCGGTTCTTTATTTGAAACGTTAGATTGGTTCATGACATTTACTTTTTGAAGATAATTTCATTTAAATGTTGACCGCGGCTGCGTCTTAGGTGGTCCATTCGGAAAGTCCAATTTTGGGCAACTTTTTCGAGCATTTCGGCCGGAATAGCCCGAATTTCTTCGGAAATGTTGTCTTCCAAAGCTGGAATAGTTGCTGGCTTATTTCTGTAGACTTTAGACTTGACGTAGCCCCACAAAAAATAGTCTAAAGGCGTTAAATCGCATGATCTTGGCGGCCAACTTACGGGTCCATTTCTTGAGATGAATTGTTGTCCGAAGTTTTCCCTCAAAATGGCCATAGAATCGCGAGCTGTGTGGCATGTAGCGCCATCTTGTTGAAACCACATGTCAACCAAGTTCAGTTCTTCCATTTTTGGCAACAAAAAGTTTGTTAGCATCGAACGATAGCGATCGCCATTCACCGTAACGTTGCGTCCAACAGCATCTTTGAAAAAATACGGTCCAATGATTCCACCAGCGTACAAACCACACCAAACAGTGCATTTTTCGGGATGCATGGGCAGTTCTTGAACGGCTTCTGTTGCTCTTCACCCCAAATGCGGCAATTTTGCTTATTTACGTAGCCATTCAACCAGAAATGAGCCTCATCGCTGAACAAAATTTGTCGATAAAAAGCGGATTTTCACATTTCGAACCGAACACTGATTTTGGTAATAAAATTCAATGATTTGCAAGCGTTGCTCGTTAGTAAGTCTATTCATGATGAAATGTCAAAGCATACTGAGCATCTTTCTCTTTGACACCATGTCTGAAATCCCACGTGATCTGTCAAATACTAATGCATGAAAATCCTAACCTCAAAAAAATCACCCGTTATTTGGAAATGTTTAAAGCGTGATTACCAAATATGTACAATCTTGACTTTTAAAAAAATCTTAAACAGTTGTGAAGTAAAAATAAAAATTAGTCAAAAAAAAGTAAATTTAGTCAGTGTTTTTTTATCAACCAGTTTGGACATTAGATAAGCACTATAAAAAATGTATTCTTGAAGGGACCAACATTTTTCGATTATTATCGATAAAACTTAAAGATAGAACCGATTTATTTCGACTTCTGCTTGATTTCATATCTTTGATATATTTTATAAGACGGTTTCCGATTTCGCCCATTATAATTCGCACAATTTTAAGATATTGTTATGTACCAAATTATGTTAAAATTGTTCGAAAATAGCTGATGTATGAGATTTCACCTAAAATTGTAAAATTTTTATATCAATTTACATGGAAACTTGCCACAGCGTGTTTCGTTATACACCTAAGATCAAACTTGACCCGGATCGGTCTATATAAAATTGCTAGATATGGTTTATACAGATTATTTTTTTGTGAGTATACAGGGTTTGTCCGCAAAGTAATAGGACTGAGTCGATTTAGTTAACTGTTCACAAGAAAGGCGGTGTGAGCCGGGGTGTTGCCGTTGTGCAACTTTTTGTCGGAAACGATTGACCCTTCGTTTGAGTCTCTTGAGGATTTCCACGTTAAACTTGGCGTTGACGGTTTGTCCAGGAGAAACAAATTCATGGTGGACGATGCCTTTGATGTCAAAAAAAACAATGAGCACCTTTTTTACTTTGGATTTGCTCATTCCTCAGCGAACTTTTCTCGGCCTTCCAAAAAGACCTGGTGACACCGAAACACACCACTAGTTGCTAAATCAACATCTGGATAAGCCTGTTTGATCATATCAAACGTCTCTGTTGCAGATTTACCGAGTTTCACATAGAATTTACCTCTGCTCTAACGAACGCTGCATTTTCGGCTTGCACCACTCACAGAAGCACGGCACGCGAAAATATTTGTCCTGACTCTTCAGGCTGGTGATTATAACGTTTTAAATATTCTGATTAACGATTGTTTATGAGAGTGGCAATGATTCTCCCTACCAACTTCCTCAGAGTGACAGGGAATGCGTGTATTAAGCCTCATCTGGTTGATTCCTATTTTTACTCAAGGTATCGCTAGCACGTATAGTCGGAAGAAAATTAATTCGTCCCGTCATCTTCATCATATTATCATACTCTGTGCAACATGTATGTATGTATGTATATAAATGAAAACTTTAATAATTTAGTATTTCCACTGAAAAGAAAGGCCAAGCTTTATAATATCATACGTGATTTGTTGATATTTTTACAGGAAATATAAATTATAAAACAACTTGCATACATACATGCATACATATGTATGTACGTGCCTATAACTGGAAATCGCGACTGCAACAGAAAGTGTTAAGGTCGATCTGTTGTGAGTGCAAAATGGCATAAACTTTGTATTAAAATTATGCCCACATTTAGATTACTACAATTAAAGAGTGAAAGGTAAACAAATTGAAAGATAACCAATGACTTCGTAAATTAGTCACTCTTATGCGTTCGTCAGTTCGACAGCTTCGAAGTAACCTATGTGCATAAATTATGTAAATATAAAGCAGTTTCGGGTGAAATTTTCGCTACTGGATTTTGCGGTAGTGACCAATGCCACTGAACGACAACAGCAACAACTCCAAGTGGTACTAATAAACAGTTAACATGCCACTAAAGCGAAGTGAAGAAACCAAAATAACAACACGAAATAAACATAATGGAATAGCAACAACAACAAAGTAGCGAAAGTGATCACCCAAGCCCAATATGTGTCTTTCAAGTTGTATGCAACTGGAAATAATTAAAAGCTCAGCAATAGAAACGCCGAAAGGAAACATAAAACATGAAAACAGTGAAACATCACGTTCGTGAAGTGTAATGATGTAAAGCGTGCACAATAATGCCACGGAACGCGAACGCACTCACACACACATCCACAAACTATATGTATGCATGTATGTATGTACTCCTAACATATGAAAAACAAACAAACATACGTAAGTTTGTAAATACGAAACAAATTTTACACCAGCTTGGTCCAGTGCGTCCAGTTACCTAACGTAGCCAATTTATGCACATGCTGGTGAACAAACATATGTACACTCACACAGTTACATTAATGTAATGTTTTGTCCACTAATCTCGCATGGGTTTCAATTAACCGCTGTTACCTGACCACCGTGGCTACAGCTAGCAATCGCCAGCCACCAGACACCGGTCAACTGCTGAAGCAAAAGCGCCGCTCACAAAGTGAAATTTCAATTCCATTTTCTTTTCCAACTCTTCCAAGCGAGCATGCTATCGCGAACAGTTATTTTCTAGCATTAGCAGAGTTATGTGGCAAGCAAATCGTTTTTTGATAGTTGGTAAATTGCGGCACAATTTGGAAAACAATGGAACGCACACTTTTACACACACATATACAATGAAATTAAGCGCTAGTTGTTGATTACTCAGCATATAACTAATGCCGCGTAAAGACTTTTTCGGGAACTCTTTTGGTAAGCTTCGAGCCCTGATCCAAGATAGTAGTTATGCGCAACCATCCGGTAAACAGTGGGCACTTAATTGGGCGGGGAAGTAATTAAGATGTTGAGTGGCGGTGTACCAACAAAAACAAAAAGTTACAAGTATTCATTATGACTCTACACAACACTACAAATTCTTGCATTTTAGTGTGAGAACACAAAAACACTGTGGCCTAATTATGTACATATGTATTATGTAAAGTATGTACATGCAAAATAACTGTAAATTGGAGTCTGCGCAATTGTTGACTAATTAAATTAAGTCACTGGCAACAGGTATAGTTGAAGATCGCACGATCATCGGAGGGTAGCATACAGAGTGAAATTCCCCATAACGAACAGCCCTTATAACCGGACGTCTTCCTTAACTGGACAAATTTCATGAGCACAACGTTTTGATTATTATTTTCATAACCAATATATTGCCAATAACCGGACATAAGTACGTTCTAGTGACCGAATACGGACACTATTTTGGCAATATTTCGTCCAAACTACCTTTGATAAATGGAAAAGTTTTCACAAATTATATAAAGAAACATTAATAATACTTGTTAATAATTTATTTCTCTTGGAAAGCCGTCATTTTGTGTAGAATCAAAATTTACACTAGTCCTTCGATCATTATACGTATACATACATACATATATCATCTATTGCAATATTTTTTTGATGAGCCTGATTTCACACGTTTTCCCACAGTATAAAGAATTGCTAGAAAATACTTCTCAACAAGTTTAGTATAAATAGCTTTAGTGGTCTTAAATTTAATAAAAAAATATTAAAAGGCGAGGCTACGCCCACTTTAAAACTTTTAAACCACAGAAGCCCTGTATTAATATAGAGTTTTGCATCTTAATTTTTGGCGTTAAGGCACTTTATAAGTTTTCGATTAACGAAACGGGGCATTCCGATACCGCCCATACTCAATAGCAGCCTCTTAGATTGACGAAGGGTTTTTACGTCTCCACAAATTTCTTAAGGGGACTAATACCAATCGCAGCCAATTCACTAGGTTGACCAAAAGTATATCTATTGACATGTTTTAACCTCAGCCTGGCAAAAACTGGACAGCTTTGTAAATGAGCATTAGGCCAATATATATGTATATGTATTTATATCGGTATTCTGCTTGAGACGATTGTCTCATGTCTCTAATTGTCACAATTTTCATTCAGTGACTCTTCTAGTCAGGAGTCTCATTTTAGTATTCTGGCAGATACAGTATACTACTATACAGTATACTAGTATTATTAAGATTGGATCACTGTATTATATAGCTGACATACAAAAGGAACAGTCGTAAGCAAGTGCCTGCGTGCAAAACATTTTCATTTTACGAGGTATATTCACGAAATTCGACATTGTCTAAGTCCATGGTGCAATCTATGAAAAAATAAAAAAAATCGGATCAATATAGCATATAGATGTCATACCAGTTGATCGATGAAAATTTTTAGGGAGGAATATCTTGTATTTGTGAAGGGTACGAGTATTATGGCTTTGTTTGCAACCGAAGTCAACATTTTTTTCCTGCTTTTAGCTATGTACATATGTACATGTTGTAGCTACATACAAACGGTGCCACCGCTGTAACTACAAATTCTCTGATTGCTAAAGTGTCTTTACATACATAACAAAACTTATTCTTTGTCAATAAGTCATTTTGTCAAAGATATCCAAAATATAAAGCCAACGACCGATACAATAGTATGGTAGAATGCCCATGCGTGTTCCACTTGAGTGCATGTCATCGCAATAAGTATTTATTTCTAAGGTGTTGTCAATTTGTATATTCATTGTCTACATATTTTCCATTACTCATATACATACGTACATACCCCCTACTTTATTTCCATTTCTACTTTCGTCATTCTAAGATTAAACCAAATAATACTACACATCTTCAAGAATTTCCACTACCTGTTCATTGCAATAAAATTGGAGCCGTCATCAGCAATTGGAATGTCCTTATCTCATCCTTGGCGTCATGCGACTAATATCTTTGTGCAATGACATACCATTTTTTACATAAGGACTACAGCACTAAATACATGAACACACACAGGCACTAAGTGTAAACAATCAACCCCCAACCAGTCTTATACTTCACTGACGCGACGATCAGTTCACTCACGATTCTAGGTGCTCTCCTTTCAACATTTAGTCATCAGTGTCAGGCATTATTTTCCATTATTCTTACCTACATTCCAGGCATTTTTGCGAACAATTGTCTACTTGAAGTTATTCTTTATTGTCTTGTCTTCTGTCTTATATATAACATGGCAACAAGGCCTTAGCATCTACCGGTTGTGTGGAGAAGAGAGGTTTGCATCGTTGATCTTCGCCATTTGCCACTCGCCACCCCTCTGTGCCACTCTTATCTACCCATTCAATGTTTTGTGTCGCGACGCGCATGCTTACTTCAAACAGTTATGTGACTACTGATTTTCCCTGTCGCAAATATGGGAATCTCTTGGTCGGTAGACTGTTGCTAAGCGGAGATGTCTCAAAAATGTTCGCAAGAGAAACAATGTTTTGTCTTGGTGTTCATGTCTGTCGGCTTGTTTCACTATTCCACTCTGTGAACTCCAATTGTTAAACCGAGATGTTCTTAAAATTAATCTTTTTCATTGGAGTCAGCTGCAGATTTGTGCAATGTTCATCTGCTTTGCATTGAACAAACGAATTTTGTGGATATAGGACCACAAAATCTTTAGCTAATCTAAAAACGCAGTATTTATGTTTACGGCTATTTTCTAAACACTTAATTATGATATAATTTACCTACATAATATTCTTACACTCATCCATAAATTTGCGCGTCAAGCCTTAAAATATTCATATTCATAAATATGTCTCAATTTTGACAGCGCGCTACGACCATTGTACAAACCTAAAAGATAAAAATCCCAAAATGAATCGCCAATACATACGGAAGGGAATTATTTTAGAATTATATACACGTCCAACAGGGTCGCTTCAATCTACTTCGAAACATAATACACTTTGCGCTAAATTTTTGGCATACACACCAAGTTAAGGACTCTGACATGATTTGATATCCTCTAGATTACTACGGACTTAATATCTACTATGCGCTTATTGTGCAATTATATTTGGTGTAATGTGAAATAAAACATTTTTACAAATACAACAATTTGTTGTAAGTAAAACAGTAAATGAAATAAATCGATAATTATGAGGTGAATACTAAAAAAGCTTTAGCAACAACCAAAGAATAATTAATAGATTGGAACCTATTACTACGTTCTTGGAATTATACTAAAAAATATACAAATAAACTTACGTAAAACAAAAACAAAACCTTCTCTATACCTATGTATTAAGATTGAGCTTTTAGTCACATTTCAAAAAACATCTGTATAATTTATTCGCGAGAACTTACATACTCACACAAATAAGTATATATGTGCAAATGTTTTCTCATGTTACACAATAAAATATTACATCAAAATAAAAGCAGCGAGTTGAAATTGCTATTAGCATGTGAATATGCATATTTACATAAAAATGCACGTTTGAAAAAGCCGCTTGACGATAGTGTGTTAAAATCCAGTTTTTGCACGAACTAATAAAGAATAATTTACAAATATTTTCGAACAGAGAGATTCCCATAGGTTTAAATTTAAATAAAAAATTGAGTTTTTATAAACTTTATTATGGGATAAAATTGCTGCAGAAAAAAAAAACAGGAAAAAACGGTTACTCCGAAGCTACATACATACATATTTGTATGTATAATACTCTTCACAAATACATTAATACATAGTTCTTTTTGATCGCTATTTACTATTATAGTCCGATCTGAGTAATCTCCGTATTTCCGTATCTAGTCAAATAATACAGTAAATCGTTCAGTTTGTATAGCAGTTTCTTGGGGGAAAAGGACTTCAAATCAATATCTCAAAAACTAGTTGGCGTAAATACAACCTAATCTTAATGAGTCAAAGCATATGAACAAACTAATAAACAAAAAACGGACTGTAAGCCGTTAGTCGTTCTATCTAAGCTTATACAAATACACATTACTCTCAGTGAAAAGCGACAGTTTCTCCCCACTCCCACCAATCCTCTTCATTCATTCATTCAGTCCTACAATATTCAACTTCTCGCTGTGCGCAGTTGTTGCCAGTCCAACACGTTTCTTGCTCTCGTGAATTTGTATTTACTGTTGTAGACCAACTACAGGTATGTATGTATAGCTGTTGTAGGCGCTGCTATTGCCTTGTTTTGAAATTGTTAAACCGCGAAACTTGTTTTGCTTGATTGACCGTGATTTCTTATGAGTTATTGCAAAAGAAAATAATCATATGTATGGATGCATATGTGTTGAGTTATTCCGAAGAAAACAAAATTCCCTTATCCACTTATGTAATTTAAGCACAGGTCCAATGGCATCAACCAACTTATTTAGAATAATATCCACTCTGGATTCACAAAATGTTTCCGCAAAACAAAGTAATTTAGACACGGCTCCAAATGCAATATACATAGGTGCAACTGTTTCCCACTTAAGGAATGTTCATGGGTGCAATAAACTATAAGTTGTTGAACGATTGTTGTTCTCTCATGAGTTATTGTTTTATAGCTACATTACAAGTATATCAGCAACTCGGTCAATTCTCATGACAAAGCAGTAATTGCCGAGTAATGGCAGCCAGTCATCGGGTATTTAAGTTTTGTTGTGGCGTTCAAAACACAATTGAATTAAACCGAACAATATGCTACGTATGTAGCAAGATGACCTCTTATACAATGCGACAAAAAATACAACAAAATATGTAGTATGCGCCATTATTTCCGTTCTTTAGCCGTGTACGCAATTTTAATCGATGACGAATAACCACTTTATTTGATCTCTCATTCATTATTACACTTCCCACATGGTTAAATACGAACACTGGCTTTAGACAGTTCACTTGACTAGACGAGTATTTCGAATAGCAGTCAAATGCAAAAGAAATGAGATTTTGACAAAATTCGCGAAACAAAGATATCATTGCTGAGGAAAACAAAATGATAAAATTTTTTCTTGCGCAATTTTCATATTTCAAAATTCTGAAAAATACTATGGAACCATTGGACCCACTTCGTTGTGTGCTTTGCTAATGAAAAACTTCAATAATTTTTGTGTTTATATTAATAATAAACGTCGTTTTATTACATGACTTTATATAATTTAAAATTTCTCTCTGAAGAATAGTTTCAAAATAGTGACATGATTCTCAGATTTACATATATTTTACTATGTTAATATTTTTTTCCATGGTATAAAACCAAATAATAATGTAATTTTCGGAGATAAACATTATTAAATCCATAGCAGTAATAAACCATAATAATTTATCGCATATCTTCGCCCTTAAATATTTTTTAGTTAATTATGGAGCTACCGCACATATACTTAGGCAATATTATGGTACATATATCGATGATACTTCAGCTATTTTATCAATTATAAATTGATCTACTTTAAACTTGTTGATGATATTAATTGGAAGCACTTCTTTAAATCTATTAGACAAGAGAAGGTACAGTGCAAAATATACACAAAAGTATGGTTATACATATGTATGTATGTACATAAACAATGTTGTTTACGCAGAAAGGCTTCCAAGTTGCAACTTCCATAAACACACCTACAAATACGTTTAATGGAAGTTATAGAACTTATCACTTCTTAACAATCAACTGCAGTTGCTCAATATGCCATAGGGTTGCCATCAAATTAAACACTCATTTCACTTTTACCCTTGTGTAGTATTCAAGATAGCAATAACAGGTGCCACTTGGCTTTTTATTTATACGAGCACAACATAACATATGTATATGAAAATTAACAGAAAATACTTAGTGGCAAAGCTGGTATTGTTATTAAATATACATATATTAAATAAAATATATATTTATAGTAGTAACTGCATTCACGAATAAGTTTACTTTTATTTGCACATACATATATGAATGTTTAACTTTTCAAAGACTAATGACATGGAATTTGACGTTACTTTCACTATTATTTTAGCCGATTCGCAAAAATCCAAGGTTTAGAAATATATGGTTGAAAATTAAAACACGTTTGTTATAAATCATTATACATATATCTGCTTCTTCTTTTTTATATGCGTAGACACCGCTTACGCGGTTATAGCCGAGTTACGTGATTAAAACTCGATTATAAAGTTGCCCATAAGTACTTCTTTATCAGTACATTCCGCACACATACATATGTATTTCATAGTCACCCTGGTGGCAATAATTTACACAAAATATTTACTTTTTGATATGAAATAAAGGCAATTATAGGTAACAAAGTAGAGCACTATAAACAATTAAAAAGGCAAAAATATTGTAACTTTGTTACAAGAAACGCAATCATCTACATGTTTACAAAACTATAGGCAAGAACATGTTACCTCAAAATACTAAAAATATGTGAAAAGCAAATATAGTTGTACTGCTTGGTAACGCAATCTCAAATGCTTGAGTAAATAAGGCGGCTACAAGACAACTGTTTACTTGGCTTACTTTAGGAACAACATAACTTCTTTGTATGTACTGTAAGCCTTCAAACGAAAGTTATTTTTTGGTTGTGTCAATCACGTAGGCTGAACCTGGGTTTAAAGAACCTGCTTTTTTATACTCTCGCAACAAAGTTGCTAAGGAGAGTATTATAGTTTTGTTCACATAACGGTTGTTTGTAAGTCCTAAAACTAAATGAGTCAGATATAGGGTTATATGTATATACCAAAGTGATCAGGGTGACGAGTAGAGTTAAAATCCGGATGTCTGTCTGTCCGTCCGTCCGTCTGTCCGTTCGTCCGTGCAAGCTGTAACTTGAGTAAAAATTGAGATATCATGATGAAACTTGGTACACGTATTTCTTGGCTCCATAAGAAGGTTATGTTCGAAGATGGGCAAAATCGGCCCACTGCCACGCCCACAAAATGGCGGAAACCGAAAACTTATAAAGTGTCATAACTAAGCTATAAATAAAGATATTAAAGTGAAATTTGGCACAAAGGATCGCGTTAGGAAGGAGCATATTTGGACGTAATTTTTTTAGAAAAGGGGGCGTGGCCCCGCCCCCTACTACGTTTTTTGTACATATCTCGGAAACTACTATAGCTATGTCAACCAAACTGTATAGAGTCGTTTCCTTCAGGCATTTCCATATACAGTTCAAAAATGGAAGAAATCGGATAATAACCACGCACAAAAGTGCGTTAACCGACTAACAAGAAACGTCAGAAACACTAAATTTTTCGGAAGAAATGGCAGAAGGAAGCTGCACCCAGGCTTTTTTTTTAAATTGAAAATGGGCGTGGCATTGCTCACTTATGGACCAAAAACCATATCTCAGGAACTACTCGACCGATTTCAATGAAATTTGGTATATAATATTTTCTTAACACCCTAACGACATGTACGAAATATGGGTGAAATCGGTTCACAACCACGATTTCTTCCAATATAACGCTATTTTGAATTCCGTCTGATGCCTTCTCTGTATAATATATACATTAGGCACCAATGTTAATAGCGGAATAAAACTTTACACAAATACGGTATTTGAGCAGAGGTATCCCTTGTGGATCGGACTATAAATTTTGAAGGTCCCTGATATCGAACACGAAGAACTCAGTGCCTAACCTAACCTAACCTAATTTTTCACCGAAAATATCGGTAAATCTCTCAGAATTTAATTCTAATTAATTTTACAGCAAAATAAAAAAATATGTAAATGACGGATAATGAAATTTCGATTATCACTTTATCATGCGAGAGTATAAAATGTTCGGTGACACCTGAACTTAGCTCTTCCTTACTTGTTTTTTATTTAGTAATGCACTAAAAATGTGCCTGTCGACAATTGTAAATGTATGTTTCCACTATTACCTATTGTAATATTAAATCAAAACCAATCTACATAAATAATTTTATAAAAATTATATAATTATATAAAAATTAATCAGCACGTTCATTACGAAAGTGTGGGAATAAAAATCGAACTAACTGCAAGTACAGTTATGTAATGAAAATAAATGTAGCAATTTATTAGGGAAAATGATATGGGAATATTTATCAAACCACCCCTAAAAGTTACACAACTGATAATTTGAAACAAAAGTGTAACAAACAATCCATTTAATGTTATTCGTGGCTACCTACTTCAGAGATCGCAATAATTCAGTATGGAATAGTAAGGTCATTTACACATAAGGTCAATTTTAGACCTCTAGCATTTTCTAACCGAATTATGCGGATCTTTATACTAAACAATCAAATTTAATTAAGAAATTAAAAATAGTTTCATTTTCCTTTTGAATGCAAAAATGGTATTTGTTTTGTGTGAAAATTGTGTCGAAATAACCACATATCAAGACAGTAGTGATCGAAATAAAGACCAATTAAAAATATTGTAAATATGTATATTTGAATTGTTGTAATTCAACTACTGTTGACGTAGAACAGCGCTATCCAGTGTTTAAAGTATATGACCAGAATATAAACGTAAGGAACAAATTGGAAGCAGAATGGAGTCCAATGACCGGCAGTAAACAGCGATTAGAATAGAGAACACACACAACAGGCAAGAGCCAGAGTTGGATTTGAAGTCGACGGTTTCGAGTACAACAGTGCATACCGAGTGAGCCGTGGAGTTGACTCAGAATATACTCGTAGGAATAACTTGACAACGTTGCCGCCACAAAAAACAACGACCAAACGGTTCAGCTAGCCAATTATAAAACAAGGCAGGTTAGGAGCGGGTGTTCACATAACGAAAGAA
Organism: Bactrocera dorsalis; assembly: GCF_023373825.1. Lineage (NCBI taxonomy): Eukaryota > Metazoa > Arthropoda > Insecta > Diptera > Tephritidae > Bactrocera > Bactrocera dorsalis. The sequence continues at coordinate 80,506,870 of NC_064304.1, forward strand.
GACGAAATGAAAAAGAAAGCAATAACTGAAAACAGTGAAGATGTAGAAAAGTTGATAAAATAAACGCCAGTTGAAAGTACCCTATGCTAAACAAAACAAATAAAGCAATAAGTAATACAAAACAGCCAAAACGACGTAACGAACATTAAACCAACAACAATAACCAGAAATTCCGATCTTCCAGTCGAGAACACCTTCATTATGAACAACTGGCAGAGCTGATGATGACGAAACCATAGCGTCGACGTTTGACTCAGTCGAGGTTTATTGTGGTTTCACAACTTGAATACTTGTACGGACAGGTATGAAGCCAAATGCATGTACATAAATATATACATATGTATGTACATAAACACACACTTAGATGTGCTCACGGTTTAGTGTCGATGCTCAGCGAGTTGTGATGGAGATGCGGCTCCGATTTCTTAGGAAACAATAAATACACTTTTCGGAGTTATTATAAACATGAAGGTTAGCGAGAAAATAAATAATGCAAAATAAGTCTTATTGCCCCAAGGCGGAGGTATTCAATTGAAATTCTAGAGGCGCACCCTTAAGAGTAAATAAACGCGGAGAATAATAACGACATATTTTGAATTAAATATGGGAGAGCAAATGTGTAAAGGAAAAGAGAAAAAATTAAAAAAGCATTGACAGGTAGTTGAGATAACCAACGCATTCCAATTGAATTTCAACCTTATATTACAAAGCAGACAATTTTGAGTTTGTTGCGGATTTGGAACAATCCACAAATTATGAAACCCTTTCAAGTCAGTGATACAATTATGCAATTAGGATTAGATTTTTCGGCCAGTCTGCGTTAATTTTAACACCGACTCATATACACCTATTAACATACATACATATGGTTATGTATGTACCTATATACAACTGATAAAATGAAATTAGTGAGTTATATATGAAGTGTCAAGTAAACAAAAAAATAATACAAATTATTATACCGATTTTCTAAAATACCAGCATCCAGGCAACTTCAGGACAGACAGTTTATCTTTTACTTTTCACAGGCAATTTTATTACACATATCCAATTAAGGCTCGTTTTTCTCTTTTTATTCTTTAGTTTGCACTAATAAACACAATTTTTCGAAATTCAATGCGTATTTCAATTATAATGCTTTTGTTTTGAAAATTTTATATTAACTTCTGCTATTTCCTTTACGTTGTTTATTTTATTTTTTCTTGCAGATTTTCGTTTCTTTTGGAATTCCAGACTTTAACGCGTTAAACAACGGACAAACTCTTATATGTCTCTGCATCTCTTTCACACTTGCAAAGTGGTCGTCGGCGTCGGCGCAACTTCGACAATTTTGCAGCGCAGCAACGGATTTTTACCTTCAGAAAATCGGCGCCGCGTCGTCGCCATTCAATTAACTTTTATTTCGATTACCACACAAATGTGTATTGCTCACAATTTACTAATGTAAAAGCTATTTGCAATGAAATGCAATTTTATCACGGGCACACTTCACAACAGGTTAAATATGTAATTATATTTACTGCAATTCTTTCGAATTCCGCACAATACAACCGAAACTAAAATTTACAACACAACGACTCGAAGGAAAATTCACAACTGAATTCCAACTAATCCATTGGAATTGCACGAACTCGAGCAACAACAAAACCAAACAACTGTCAAATAAAGAATGACAGTGGAATGGGAAAAAAGAGATCGCGGGCAGAGAACAGAGAACGTACGTTCTCTAATTGAATTTTTGAATCAACTTCAGTGGCCCTCAAACTTTAAATGAATCAAAATAGGAGTGTGACCTTACTAACATGTTTAGGGCTTGTGGAATGCAGCATAGCAAACAGAGAACGTATACGTTCTCGGAATATAGTTAAACGAGAACGTATATTAAGAGCAGAGAACGTATCCAATGCAAAGAACGTATACCATACATAAATTTATAATACATTATCAAACATATGAAATATTTAAAAAGTAACTCTTATTTCTACAATAACTACAAATATGACTTTGAAAATAGCATAATTTAATTATAATATTATCAATTTTCAATCTAAGGTGGAACACGCTCATCCCATTTTGTTAGGCAAACATATTTTTTCGTTCTCCGTTCCGTGGACCTTTTCTATGATTTACGTTCTCTGTTGGGTGTTCTAACTATCGTGTTACTAACGAAATTTGTGCTGCGAAAATTATCGGCTGGTTGTATTTCGTAAAGTTATCGGAGTATAAGCTGAGATTTCCTAAAAGGACATGTGTGATTACATGAAGTATATATGTATATATGCATGTGTATGTATGTATATCCATAATATTTAAATGCCTGTTATAAAAATCTACAATATAGGGATCAAAAACATATGTATATGGAAAAGAACCGAAACAGTTCAGTTTATTACGGCTCACCAGTGTCGATACTGTGGATTATGTGAGAGGAGTTAACATTTTTCTTGCATTTAAGGAATAATATTTTTAAATGATAAAACTTAAATTAATAAATCATGCGACTTCTTATTAAGTTTAACGCGCCAATTTTGGTTTTAATTGTTTTTTGCTTATTTACCTCTCGTGTGGGAGGGTTTTCGGTAGTGAAAGTGAAGCGATCGACAACTGCCCCAGTTGAAGTGTTTACGACCACATCCAGTGCAACGGAAGCTCCTGATTTCACCACCGCCGGTCTGGAGGATGAGGAAGATTACACTACCAGAGTCTGGGAGTTGCCTCCTAAAGGAGATACAGGTTTGTAGTCTCTTAGTGAGGATTATATTATAAAATTTAATTATGTTCGGGACCGACAGACTGGATATGACTACCATGCTGGTTGTTGTTGCTTTCAAAACGATGTTTTTATTCATTAAATGAACCAACTTTTAGGTTAAAGGGTTCAAAGGTAACCTGCGTAATTTACATAAGATTTTACAAATTATTCCAACGGCTATTCTTAGAAGATGTACTCCAGTTGAGGACTAAAACGTGAACTTTGCCTAACAGTAATGAGAGAAATAGCGATTATGACAGTTTTCCTTTACCGTTACTTTTATCGGAATGTGTTTGGCAGAAAATCGCTCTTAAAAATCTCTGTTTACAATTACTATGAAAATTTGACTGCACGTTTCAATTCGAATACTGGACTTAGATATCTAATTCTTTACCTTTATGTTATTCCTTAATTCTATGATATATTTAATATGTTAGGGACCGAGTGGTACCACAGTTTAGGAAAATTCAACAAATGCAAAAACACTCAGTTATCATTGTACTAATATTTCAGAGGGTATCACAGCTAAGCCTGCTTCTAGCCTTCTAATTAAATGCGATACTTGTCCAGAAAATGTCACGTGTGTGCCGCAAATTCAGTGTCCGGCACATGTGCGGATGAAAGATCATGAGAAACCGCAGATTTGCGATCTTCCTGGTGGCACTTTCGGTTATTGCTGTCTCACTGGACAGAATCACACAGGTAAGTATCGCTTGCTGACCAATTATAATCTTATTCTTATGTTTTAATTGTTCTCTCTTCGCACCTTAAATCGTTGGGCAGCTAAACGTGCTGGCACTGAGCGCACGCCCTTCGCTGATTTCCTACCATTGTCGGTGTTGGAAGAATCCCGCCAGAAGTTTGAGAAATTGATGCATAATGTGGCAATGTTGCCGGTACGACGCGGCCAACCGGAATTCCTGCATGGCATAGCCTTCCACTCCAATGCCGTTGATGATAAACAAAACTTCCATTTGTCGAATTCGGCTATGCAGCAAATAATAGCCGGACAACTGTTTTCTAAAAAGTTAGTGGGCTCTTATTTAACCATATTTCAAACACTTATTTGTACTTGTTTTGTATTAAACTAGAGAAGAGATACCTGTAGATGATCTTATCACCAATAATGTTCAGGTGGATTTTAAGAAAACGCCACTAGCTCACCACTGCTCAGGACCTCACCACTGCAGTGAGCCGAACGCACGTTATCGTTCCTTCGATGGCGTCTGCAATAATAAACTACCGCACCGCTCACTATGGGGCTCAGCTGGCCAACCTATGGAACGTTTACTACCACCCGCATATGAGGATGGCATATGGACGCCACGCTTGCATTCAGTGGATGGATCCGAGTTGATGGGAGCACGTGAAGCTTCGCGGCGTCTCATGACGGACGTGGACTTACCGCATCTAAAATACAACCTGCTTTTAATGCAGTTCGGTCAGTTCGTTGCACATGATGTCACACAATCGGCATCCGTACGACTGGGTGAGCAAATCTGTTGCAAAACTTTTAGTTTTTAAGGGAGTCTTCTAGTCCAAACATGAAAAAATATAAATTTTTCATTACTATGCTTCATTACTTTGGAATATACAATATGTAATTTCCTGAAAGGGTTATCCAAATTTACTTTTTTTAACTTAAACCGTTTGATCCTCACCATACCGCAAGTTTAAACAGTTAACTTACATAGAAATTTTTAAACTTTCTCTGTAACTAGAAAATTTGTAATATTTTGAAAAATTCGTGAAAGTATAAGAAATAGTGAAGAAGTAGTCGCCGCCATTTTATGAAATTCAGAATCCGTCATTCACCGTCACCGCTGATTCGGAACATACAGCCATACAAACTAATTGTTCCAGATTAAGCCCTTGTATAGAAAACGTTTTGATTTATTTCGTTTATTCTTAAAATTTGAACAAACTAATGAAACAGAATAAGTAGTGATTAGATATTTACATTGTCAAAAAACACTTGAAATTCGGGCTTCTAGTCTAGAAAAGCCACTTAATAGAAAAATATTTCATGGTTCTTTGTTTTCGCTCACACAGAGGGTGGTGAGTTGGTGGAATGCTGCACCGCAAATGGCGCTCAAGCTTTACCCGAACATAAACGCCATTTTGCTTGTATGCCGATAATGGTGTCTCCCGATGACGATTTTTACGGCACATTCAATGTGCGTTGTATGAACTTCGTACGATTATCACTCGCACCTAACACCGATTGCAAAGTCGGCTATGGCAAGCAGCGCAGCAAAGTGAGCCACTTCATCGATGCCTCCACAGTGTATGGTTCGAGTGAGGCTACCGCTCGGGAGTTACGCGAGTTCAATGGCGGTCGACTCCGCATGTCCAAGGATTTTGGTCGAGACCTACTACCCATGATAAGCGACAAGAAGGCTTGTGAAAGTGATGACCCTGGCAAGACTTGCTACAAATCAGGTAGGCTACCATGTTGTTTTCCCCATAAGGGCCTTTAATAAGCTTTGATTGTTTCGTGTTACATAGGTGACGGTCGTACCAACCAAATCATATCGCTTATTACGTTGCATGTTCTCTTTGCACGCGAACACAATCGGATCGCTGGAGAGCTGGCGCGTTTGAATTCCCACTTAAACGATGAAACACTCTTCCAGGAAGCACGGCGTATACTCATTGCCGAACTTCAGCACATCGTCTACAATGAGTACTTACCGGCAGTGATTGGACCAATACAGATGAAGAGGTTCCGTTTGGTACCTCAGCATCACGGTTATGCCAAGGGTTACAGTGAAGAGGTGAATCCAGCGATAACAAATGAGTTTTCAGGAGCAGCATTTCGAATGGGACATTCGACAATAGATGGAAAGTTCCATATACATAAGCGAGGCAATAAAGTGGACGAAACCATCAACATTCCAGATGTAATGTTCAATCCGTCGCGAATGCGTATACGCACATTCTATGATGACATGCTTCGGACCTTATATACTCAGCCAATGCAAAAAGCGGACAACTTTATAACACACGGTGTAAATTGTTTGAATTGTGAGTGTGAACATTTATATTTCAATAGATCCGATGTTTATTTTTACAGCTGAGTCGGTTTCTGTTTCGTGGTCACAATCCGTTTGGCTTGGATCTGGCGGCTTTTAACATACAACGTGGACGTGACCAAGGGCTACGCGGATATAATGACTACTTGGAAGTCAAAGGCCTTAGAAAACTGCGCTCTTTTAAAGATTTGCCTGAAGAGGTATTCCGTTTCGCATAACTATGCCTTTGTTCTTATAATTATTGTCCCCAATTTAATTCCAAGATTGGTAACAAACTCGCCGCGGTTTACCGACATCCTGACGACATTGATCTCTGGGTGGGCGGCCTACTTGAAAACCCACTTAACGACGCAGTTGTTGGCAGCACTTTCTCCGAAATAATCGCTGACCAATTCTCACGCTTCAAACATGGTGACCGCTACTTCTACGAGTATGGTAAAGATGTGAATCCCGGCGCTTTTACGTTGGAGCAACTCGATGAGATACGGAAAACGAGCATGGCGCGCCTAATCTGTGATAATGCTGACCATTTGACTTTGATGGAGGTACCACCGTCTGCCTTCGTGCAAGCTGGTTTTCCACAGTAAGTTTCGTTAATTTGACTTTTGGTGGAATATACCGTTGGTGATTTTCTCAACAGCAATGCACCAGTCCGCTGTGACAGCGCTAACCTACCCTTTGTCAACTTACGTGCCTGGCGCATGAATTAAGCTAAAGAGGAGTTTTTATGGCTTTCGTGAATTTGGAGGAACGAGTAAATAATCGGTTGCATCCATTATTATTTGTTTTTAATTTTATCTGCGTTCATAATTTAATAAGCTCATTCAAAGATCCGTCGAAATGCTGAAATTTTAAAGTTCCAATGTTCGGGCTATGCGATTCTACACATTTGATGAAGTCAGAAATAAAAAAAAATTTTAAAGGATAAATAACCTATGTGTGTGGTGCGTTAGAGGCAATTAAGTACGTAGGTTGCCTTTTATGTTTCTGGAGTAGGCAACCCTAGTGTTGCAAATTTGCAACTCACAATTTTATTGTAAAGTTGGGCATTTTTGATGTTTTATGTACATATGTATATTCTCAGAACGTAGCACTGTTTGTGTTGTTTACAGTAACTTAAAGTATTCCTCTCAACCAAAGAATGGGATAAAATCTCGAACATTTTCGCGCGATTATTTTCGACCACTTTCGACGAGTATGATGGCATAAATGAACTTAATTAAATTTTTGACGATGAACCTCCATCAAGGACCAGTGTTTATCTATAATATGGTGAATTCAATCGAGGTCGTAGATTACTCCAAGACGAATTTTGGAAGGATCATCCAAATCAATTGTTGTTCTGGAAACTTTGATGCTGTGCGTAAACTATAGGTATTAGTGGGACTAGCGTAAATTCAAATTTGCATGAACATTTCACTGTAAAAAAGTGACATCGTGACAGGTGATGAATCATTGCATTTACGCATTTAGAATGTATATTTTGGAGGAAGCTCAATCAGAGTCGATAATTGGATCAAACGCATGCAATTTCGAAATTCAGTAAAGCGATTTTCGATTATAAATATTTGTTTTTGTTCTCAAATCCCGAAATATAAAAGATAAGCTACGTAATACAAAGGAAATTGAAGATTTTGTAGTTGATAATCTCACAAATCTCAAAAACAGGGTGCGCAAATACTGAGTCGCCATTTAAAATTTAAATAATTTTGAAAAATATATGTTTTATATATTTATGTCCAATAAATATTTTTTATATATTTTAAGCCCTTTCAATTTATTTCAACTATAATTTGAAAATATCAATCTTGTGCCCGCTTTATAGACCACGGTAAAATAAATTATTTCTGAGCGCGTGCGCGTATCGAATTTCCATTTGAGCTCGTCTAATTGCTGTTGAAACCAGTAATGTTTTTCATGGATGTATTGAGCAAATATCCATCGAATACACGAGTTCAATGATTATTTTGGCACAACCAACTGTGAATAGCTGTACCTTTTTCAATTGTTAACGCCGCCAGCCATTTTAAATGGCGCGTAGAATTATCTTTATTTTCAAAATATAAATACCGATTTGAAAATGGAATGGCTTCAAGTTTTGAAGAAGCAATAGTGTTTTAGCACATCCTCGTGTTTTAATGAATCAGCAACAATAGATTTCGGTAGTGCAAAAACCAAAAGTTGTCGGCCCATAATTTTGGCCTCTTTTTATGAATAGCTTCGCACAAACAACACATAGTACTCCTTGTTGACAGTTTGGCCGGTCGGAAGGAATTTGGAGTGCACCACACCTCGATAATCGAAAAACTGTCAAAGTAACCTTGAGTCTTGATCTGCTTTGACGTGGTTTTTTCGGTTTTGGTTGATCGTCATTTTCCGGGTCGTAGGCATAGATCGATTTAGGGTAGTCGGAAAGCACTGTTTCAAAGACGTTAACGACGAATACGTTTTCGCGCGAAATTTAAATTAAAAGGTCTTACTTTTTTTTGCTCAGCTTAATATTTAATACACTACTACTTGGGGAGAGGTTTGAACCCATAGCACTCAATTATGGCACTGAAAATCGGAAAATACTTTAGATATTTTACCATACCAATATATTTTTTTTTTCGCAGGCACAATGAAGAAGCTCATAAAATATGCGATTTAAGTGCTTGGAACACCTAAAACTTATCTCGTTCATCGTTGATGCTAAGCTGTATTATATCCAAGAAAAATAATTTTAATAAATTTCATTAACTTCTGTGTTTTATACGAAGACCGTTTAAACCGGGTCCAACAAATTTCTGTCCGATTTTTACGGATATTGTGTACAAGAATGTAGTACGCGGTGGTTAATTTCAGTCGCAATAATGGCGCGAAGGCTAAGTACTTACTGAACCGAATATTGGCAATGCTACTAATGGAACTACCCGCCAAGTAGCGTACATATTACATAATAAAAATATATAAAATATATTTAAAATGTGCCCACTCTAATAATTTTTGTAGGCAAGTTATTCCATTTCGTATGCCATAATTGTTGTCGAGTATGCGATGTGATATTGTGATGCAACGAAACAGCACACAGACTTGATTCTAAACTGAAAAGTGTAATATTTAGTCGTTGAATTTTATTAAAAAAAAAAACAAAAATATTTTTACTATCCATTTTTTATGGCGTTTTTATTGATATCTTAAGAGTACAGAAAAAAAATTTTACAAAAAAATATTAAAAATTAAAATAATTAGAGGGAGGAGAGACAGGTGTAAAAAAAAATGGCGCATCCTGGTGACATTGATCCTGACTCTCCTGGTGGTCTGAAAAAAAATCAAAAGAAATTCTTAGTCAGTAAGGATGCTGTTATAGTCCTTACCTCAGGGAACACGACATTTTTTTTTTTTTGAAAAATGGCGACTGTATGAAAATAAAAATCATTTTTTACGCTTTTTTTTTTGAAATTCCTGAATTTCTTTAAAATATTAAAAACAAAGGATTAAGGATTATATAAAGATAAAGGATTATATAAAGAAGGTTCACACAAAATTTCAAGTAAATCGGTTGTATAGAACTTGAGATAATGCCGGTACCGTGTGGAAAAAAGTACTTTCTAGAAAAACGCGTTTAAGAAAGTGAGTCTACCTACCTACCGGGATGGGTACTGCGTCACTAAAGTAACTGTAGCTCTTAAAATAATTTTAATTTTTAAAAATCCTTTGGAGTATATGTTCTTAAGGGTCTAAACTTTAAATATATGAAAAAAAAATCGAATTTTTCAAAATTCTACAGTAGAATACCCCCTTAACTATACAGATCGCAAAAACAGCCTCCATAAAGAGAACAAAAGAGATAGCACTCTTTGCTTTAGTGTTGTCAATTGACGCGACTTTCGAAGCTCTCATCAAGAGCAGAGGTACAATGAGCTTGAAAAATGTTCTCTCAAATATTTTGAGTTGTAAAATAATAATTTTTTATCTCTCATATTTAGACCTAACTTAGCCCTCCTTTCTAGGTATTACAATTTTTAATATGTATGTACACACTTACCTAACAGAAATTGCTTAATTATTTGGAAAAAGTGTTAGTAAAGATAACACATATAAATATCTATTAGGAGGTGTAGTAAGTATAGCTTGTATACTTTTTGCGTTTCACTTAATTTGCGAAATCATCAAGCTACAAGTGTTCGATGAATTATTATTAGCAAAAATTTCCAACAATTGAAAAATCAAACAAGTACATGTGTGTATAACGATTTATATAATAATATTTTGTGTCAATTTGATTCGTTGATAATCTATTAATCAATTTGAGAAGACGTAATCTGTGTTTATATTGTTGGCCTATGATATTTCTATCGGAATGTTGGCTGTCGTCATATTTATTGAACAGGAATAAAAATTTAATTATCAGTCTTGTGCGAATTGCCTTAAAAGTGGAAAGAATTTAGTACTTCCAATAAACGGAATGAGAAAAAACTTTGCAACATTAAATCAGTACCCCTATTGAGCCCAACCCTTAGTGGGGGGGATATTTCCCTAGAATTGAGAACAAATAGGAAATTAGTTCAGAAACATTTTCGCATAGCGGAGGAAGTACTCCATGACAGCTGAATAGAATCTTCTGAAAAAAGTTGTTTGAAAACACACAATTTCGGAAATTATATAATTTTTCGTCACAACCTAGAACATTATGGACCATTTTGCTTTAAAATTCCTCCTGTGAGCAAGCGGTCGGTTGCAAAATATTTCATGATAGTTTAAGTTTCGATTTTGAGGTACAATTTAATAACAGCGTCAAGATATGTCAACAAATTAAAATTTGGTTTGGCAACGGCCAATATCTGCTGGATGGTGGCTCTGGAGAAATGAACACTAATTTATAGTCACAAGAAGAAAAAGGCCTTAGCAATTTATGAAAAAAAAGTTTATAGTCCTTTGCGCATTGGCAACGGCGAATACCGAAGTCGATGGAACGATGAGCTGTACGATATATGCGGCGCCATTGACATATGTAGTTCAGCGAATTAAGAGACAGCAGCTACGTTGACTAGCAACTTTAAGGTATTCAACGCAGTACCCACCGGGGGAAGCAGAGGAAGTAGAAGACCTCTACTTCGTTGGAAAGACCAAGTGGAGAAGGACCTGACTACAATTGGAATCTCCAATTGGCGCTAAACGGCGAGAAGAAAGGACGACTAGCGCTGTGGTTAACTCGGCTATAACTGCGTAAGCGGTGTCTACGCCAACAAAGGAGAAGAAGAAGCACTATATATACACAGACCTTATACAAAATGCAATAGATTTGCGTATTAAGCTTCCTTGTGTTAATACCTCATGCATTGGCTCAGGTATCCCTGTTCAAGTTAGCCGAACTGTTTAGCAACCATTAACTAGGCATAACAAAGAAGATATGTTCCAATGTTATTTATTTTGGCTCAAAATTAGCTTAGATCCCACGTTCTTACTCTATTTTTTAAAGTAATCTTCTTAGCAGTAAGCAGAGATCTGATTTTATTAGATTAAGACAATAAAAAAGTGGTTTTCATATACGGTATAGGACGCCTTTAAAGAATATGAACTGATTTCCTCCACATTTCGTATAAAATATATAACTTAGCATTCAAGTAATTTAATAGTTTCTCCGAAGCTTATTAATAAGTCTTACCGATTGACCGATATTTGAGTATACGTTATAAAGTGAACAGAAAGGGCAAATAATCAATCTTTGATAATTTAGAAACCGATTCCCAAAAATTATGTTGTCGAATACACGAATCATCCGTGGTGTCTTGAATAAAAAATAATGCCAAGTATCTTTGATCTATCTCTTCTCTGACTAAATTGTTTTTTCAAATAGCCGCTCCTTGTCAGGCATTCCATAAGCTCGCAAGTAGTACAGTGCGTTCATAAAATAACGATCTTCCTTTTTTACAAATTAACAAATGGTCAAATGCGTTCACTGACGCACGTCCTAATGTGTCACGCCTTACCACCAATTAAGAAACGCTTTAATGCAGCCTTTCTAACGAAGTATCTTATAGTTTGCGAAAGGACCATTACAAAAACTGTAGAGTATTTAAATACGAGTAGTACATTTGTGAACAGGCGATCTGATCGTTATGGAGAAAATGAAAGTGAGATGGCTAACCAGGAAGAGGGAGAAATCACGTTTCCACTAAAAGTGAGGACAAAGCCAATATTCTCCTTTTTGAGTAGAAACTACTGCGCAATCTAAGAGAAGCTACCATGAATTCAAATGAAGCATAAAAGTCCTGTAATTGTAAATAAAAATATTTGTAAATAAAAATTTCAGCTGTGTTTAATAATAACAGCATTGAGGATTTTACATCAAAAATCAATTAATTCATTATAATAATATAAAATAAAGTTTAAACAATTAGTATTTCGTCGAATGACCGTTGTTGAATAACACAGCTGCGCATCTCCTAGGCATGGAGTGCACCAAACGTTTGCATTTCTCGAGAGGTGTGTCCTTCCACGCCTTCTTCACAGCACTCCATAATTGCTTCGTATTTGACGAATTCTCTTTCCCTACAGCTTCTTTGACCTCTGCCCAAAGATTTTCAATTGGATTAAGGTCCGGTGACTGATCCGGCCAACACATAACCTCAACTCCATTTAGAACAAACCAATTTTTTCCGAACCTGCTGGTATGTTTGGGGTTGTTATCTTATTGATAGACCCATTTCAACGGCATTTTCTATTCAGCGTGTGGTAGCATCGTCGACTCCATTATTTCAACGTACAAATTGGCATTCATGTTTTCTTTAATTCAAAATAACGGACCGTACCATAGTAAGGCAAGCACCCCAGTACATTGATTTTGGCACCTCCAATTTTTACCGTCCGTGAAACATATTTAGGATCAAATGTAGCGTTTACTGGCCTTCGCACATACTGTCGGCGTCCTCGGGAACCAAATAAAACAATTTCTGATTCATCGGACCACAATATGTTGCGCCATTTTTCGACTGACCAATGCAGGTGCTTTTCAAGCCACTGCTGTTATTCACAAACCACTGCTATTATTTCGAACACAGTTGTATATGATATAAAGTTACCCGGAAGTTCGAAAATATATATTTTAGGTATACAAGTATTTTGGCTCAGGGAAGTATTGACTCGATTCAAATTTTGAACACACAGACATACCATTGTCAAAGAAGGACTGTCCTTGAATTTTAATTATACATCTCACACATTGATCGATATTTTCGATAAAAAGTTAACAATAGTCACTGGGGTCGACATATTCGGCACCTAGGGGCTTGAGCAGTTTTGGTTTGATTTGGATAATTTATATGCAATAGGTGTATGTCTAGTAAACCTGGTGCGGGTGCGGCCATGCCCACTTTTTCAAAAATTTTTATTCACAGGTGCCCCATGCTCCTATGATCGCCTGTGCAAAATTACAGTTCTATACATACAAAATTACAGTTCTATGCATATTTATTTATTTATTTTTATAAATATAAAAAATAAGTTTAAGTTTGATTTAAGTTTTCGTCTACCCAATTTTAAGAAAGCATTTAACGTCTTGGTTACTTGGTTCGGTAAAGTTAGTTGCAAGTTACTATTATATAACACAATTTCTTCTACTCTGTGGAGAAAAACATTATTTTTCGGACGCACTGTATGATACGAGTGTTGCCAAAAACTTGTGCTACATTCATCTTGCAAGCGAAAGTTGCATTCTCGCACATTCAAGTGACTTAGGTTTAATCTGATATTCAAATATTTATATGTAATACTATCTGTTTTCAACCGTATTCATTAGTCAACAACTATTCTTAAATATCCCAAAGAAGTTCTTTGAGATCTGCACATGCAAGTACATATATGTATAAGTCGGCTTGTAGGTCTGAACTTTCAACTTCTGAAAGATTTAATTACAAATTGCTAAGGATTCGCAAACGCAAATATGTGGAATATGGTGCAAAAGCTTCTAATGTGTTTTATTAAAAATATGGCTGGTTGCACGCATGTACTGTGTACATATGTAACGAAATGTATGAAATGAATATGTATGTATGTATGCTATTTTACAAGTGTAGGTCTATTTGCCAGGTGTTAAGGCGGGTTATTTTGGTCATACTCCACACGGTTACATCCAACTACACCAAAGTCAGCGTGTTTTTGTAAAGCTTCCGCCCTTCCTTTCTCGGTTAAAGTCTCCCATCGTTTTATAACGTTGTCTAGCACTCACATTTTCAAAACAAATTCGGCGGTATTGAGGCCACAATAGCCTACACACAAACATATCCATATCCTCGCACGCTATGTATGCGCACGGACTGCACGGGCTGGATGTGCATGGATGTGTGCGGCGGTCGGGCCGTGTTTACGCGCTTACGGTCATTATCCTGTTCGACATTCAATGAACTCTTGTAATTTGTTGCTGGTTGTTCAGGTGTATGTGCATATTCCTCGCTGCCGGCTGCACACAGCAGGCCGTCAGCACCCAGGAAAGTCAAGTGCCCCATCAATTTGCGTATGGAAGTGCATGCAACAAGTGCATCCTAAAGCTGCGGATGAGCTTTCGCTCATCCCAACACATTGTGCTCGCAGCAGCAGCAAAAGTCTCCCCCGACTCGTTGCGTATTCCGATACACCCAGCTGCAGCGACCGAGTGAAGCACAGCAATTATTGTAAACAATCGCCACAGCCACGAAGTTAGCCAATGCGAGCGACTACGAACATTTTGATGCGTCGGCAGCTCATTGGCGTTTCAGCTTCGGAGGCGAACGGTCGTGGTTGTTAGCTCGAACGACGCAGTGTGGAAACTTGTGTTCGTTAGTCACTCGCCTCGTGGGTGGCAAACAGTGTTGTGGTGTTGCGTTGTTGATTGCAAGTGAACGGTATTATTTCGAAATCAGCGCGATCCTACAAGTGTTTCGCCGTCAGAATGCAACGGTTGATTGTTTGAAGCAGAAAACATTTTGTGCAAGCGGAAATGAAAAACGCACATACATACTTACATATTTGCCAACATCTACGCCTTGTTCCCCAATTATACTGGCAGCGCGTTCTGAACTTATGCTCAAAGTAATGCTTAAATATTTTTATTATGTAATGAAAGTGTGTGTACTTGAAAGTTCATTAGCGTTGGCGCCATTTAAAAAAATCCACAAAGAGTGAATTATTATAATTATTTGCTTATAGATAATGGAAATTAAAGTCTAAATATACAAATATACATATGTGTTTGTATCTGTGTATGTACACTTGTATACATAATTATACATTTAAAGTACTTAAAAAGTGAAATGCCGCATGATAAATGTGTGTGTGTGCAGATCTGTGCGGAAGCCATTGTTCCACAGATTGGATAATTAATTAAGTGTTTTATAAGTATTTGTTTGCAAACAGTTTGGAAAAGTGTTAATTAGAAGACAAGTTTGTTTAGCTGTAGAAGGTGAGGAAATTACTGCTCTTGATTGTTTCAAAACAGAAAAGTATTTTCGTCCATATTCCGCGTTTCGAGACCAAAAATAAATATTTATTAACTTATTGTTAATTAAAATTCCTCGCACAAACAAATACACGAAACATATAACTCGGTTTTCTGGTGAATGCTTCCAAGGAGGTGTGCTGTCTAATAGTACGGGGAACTTTGCCTATACATATGTATATGTACCTCTGAAGCATCAACACGGAATTTATAACAAAAGAACAGCTTACAGTCTACATAAACAATAAAAAAAACGAGAAAAAATGTTAACTTTGGCTACAGGGAACCAATAATACCCTTCACTAATACAAACACATGATTCGTTCAGTTTCTATGGCAGCTATATGCTGCAGTGGTTCGATATCGGCGGTTCCAACAACCGTACAGCTTCATGGGGAGAAAAGGACGTGTTCAAAATTTCAGATCTTCGTGCTGGTCGTGGTGCCCTATATTTTATAGGGTCTTCGACGGTTCCTTCTAAGTTTTACAAACTTCATGGAACACTTAATATACCCAATTCAGCATTTTATTGTACGCAGGTTATTAAATATAAAATGCTTTTCGAATAATTTATGAAATAGGTTTTTTGCATTTTCGCTAATTATAGAAATTTATTATCATGAATTGATGAAAGAATATTCAAAAAAAGTGGAAATAATTTTATTAAGTTCAGAGTTATCGTTCGCACGCACCAATATTCGATGCCTATAGAATTCGGGGTTATGAAACGGTATGAATATTGTTTTTTTTATTAGATGTTTTTTTCATGGCGACTTTGTCCTGTAAGACTCAGATGTGAAACCAGATTTGAATTGCCGGTGTTTCTCGATCTAGTTTTACACGAAAACGCATATTTAAAAATTCCCTTCACCTGTTTCTATCAATGTCGATACTGTTAGATTTAGATGTTAGATCGAGGTTCCCAAGAGCATCGAGTGGTATTTATGTTAATCCGAACAAGTTCAAGTGTGACCGAACATTTTATACTATCACAATTTCCTGGGAATGAATCTCAGGCATTGTCAAAAATCCATATTAATAAGTGTACCGATACCAACCAAATATGATATTTGACTAATTAATGTATATTAACGCTCGGAGACTCACTTAGAATCAATACTGCATTTTGTACGAAATATTTATACTAAAATCAAACTAATTAAGTAAAAATTTTATACATATAAATCTGAACTAACCAACATATTCGGTATAAAATATGCTAGAATAAGGAAAATTATTATATTGTATTTTCACCTGAGTTTGCTAAGATATCTTACACATCGACCGATTAATTCGGTATAAAGCCAACCGAAAAATTTGAAGTTCTAATTGTGATTCTCATTTACCAATTAAGGGCAACGGGTAGTATAGACCCGATTTTATCCCTTGGTATTACGACGAGTTTCATTAAGATACCTCACAGATTGACGAATTTATAAGGTACAAAGTCAACCGGATGTTTGGAAATTCTAACAATAGACATTGACGATTTCAAAGCTGAGGAAAATTTTCGATCCATTTATTCAGGTGCGAAAAAATGGCGGTAGAACTGAAAGTTTACGAAGAAAATACAAGAATCTGCGGTCGACAAACAAAACGCGAAAATTTCTGCGAAAGAACTTGTGAAGAATAGCACAGGGTTTCAGTGGATATTCCTCTGATGGATACAATCGGCGAAGATTTGAAGACGCGTTTTTCTAGGGAAGTATTGGAAGGATTTTCACTGTATTTACTGGTTCCTGAAAAAGTATGTGCTTTGAAAATCAAAGAACCTGTGACGAATTCGAGCTCTGAACGTTCTTTTTCCACACTTCGCCGCATGAAAACGTGGCTGAAGACGAACATGCTTCAAGACAGATTGTTCGGCCTAGCGTTGCTGCACATGCATCATACCATTGAAGTCATTGCAGAAGAAGTTCTCGAAAGATTCTCAAAACTTGACCCACATCGTTTTGTTTTGTGACATTTTTCTGTTCAAGACACGAACTGACTACAGTATTATATAGTACATTGCAATAAAGTATGTCACCCGCACGTCTACGATTTATAATATATGTATATTATAATGGTCTAGACCAATTCGATTCATATTCCAAATTGATTTTATTTTATCATTTTTATCAAAAATGTCACACACACATCTTCAAAATTAAACTGTATTACAAGTACGAGTATAACCTATATTAAGGGTTCACTTAATTGTAGTAAGGCATTTACGATATTGACCGATATATATAGTACAAAATTCGACCGGAAGTTTGAAATACGTACAGGTAAAGGGGATGGGGGTAGTAATGACCCGGTTTTATCCATTTTAGACATAAGGCTATAATGCTATCAGAGGTTAACGCACTCTATATTAGATACATGGCGACCAATGCAAGTATTTACCCGAATTTTGGCTCAAGGTCACACTATTATCAGAAAAAGATTATGCCTTAATTTAAAAAATATATTTAAAGATATTTTCGGTAAAATATTAACTTTATTCACTGAGGTTCACATGTGTGCTATCTGGGGACGCTTTACATTAATGGGGTTTTGAGAGCGTGACAGTAGTCCGATTCCGAAGATATACAATACCAGTCTTCTATGGATGCCAAAAAATACGTGTACCAAATTTGATCAAGATCTCTCAATTTTTACTCAACATATGTACGTCTATAACTCGAATTATCTATCTATCTAACTTTTAGGTGTTAATAAGAACGATTAGGTGAACAAAACTGATTAATAAACTCTGTAGCAAGATGTTGCAAAAGTATAAAAATCCGAGATTTTTTTTATTTTTGTGTATTTTCTAAACAATAATAATAAATAATCGATTTTTTATTATTTTAGTAAGTTTTAAATAGACATGCATATACATATACATATAAACAAGAGAAACAAATTGAAATGTACCACGCATCGCAATGCGTTGAGAGGAAGCGCTTATCAGCTGTAATCAGAACATGCATAACGTAAGGGTCAGCTTGAAATGCCCTAGCGAAGAGATAATAGTGCTGCTCTTTTGATCCCTTGGGATGGGTTCTATTAAAACGAAGTTTCCCTTTGCAATATTTAGTACTCTAATTAACTTTCAATTGGCTAAATTTAGACTTGAAGTTCATATGGGACAAAAGTTTCGTTTCGTTTGAAACCAATAGAAAATTTATGAATTGATATAAAGTTCAAAACAGCAAGCAAAAAATTCAAAAATTTTGATGATTTATGGGCTGGAATTGAGGAGCCTTGGTATTCAATCCCAAAGGAACGATATCAAGAACTGGTGGACAGCATGCAGCAAAGATGTGAGCGGGTGCTTAAAAATGATGGATATAGTACAAAATACTAACGAAATGAACAATCTTTTGCAATTTTTTAATAATTTTTATAAATTTTTGTACCTTTTTTTAAACCCCTTTTCAGATTGTGCTATTTATGTGTCCCAGCTGTCATATAGGATATTGATGTTTTCGTCTTTTTTTGGCGATAATAAAATATTTATTGTTTCAGTGTTATAGTTATATTAAAGTGAATAATTTTTAAAATAAAACGCATTCCTCTTTAAATCCGTAAGTGATAAACCTAAGCAATAAATAAATGTTTTCTTATTTGATGACCAAGTGTGCTATTTATGTGTCCATGGCTGTATATATTTTTTCAACCTTGTCTGTGGATGTTGTGTAAATTGACTGTTGACTCGTTGACTACGAAGTTCTCGGCTTTACAAACTCAGAAACGGTTCTTAATTGAATTTCCTAACCTCAATGTTTACCTCTTCAAATTTCTTTTCAAAAACGTTAAATTACGATATGATTTTACACCTCTTGATTTATATGTAGATGGCAACTCTGAGTCTTTTACTCTTCTACGTTGTTGGCGAATCCATCAGCAAAATTTGCCAGATAGAAAATAAATCAGAACAATTTGATAACATGCTCAGAACTGAAAATAATTAAGTTTTCAAGCGCTTAATGAGACAAATAAATGTATGCTATAATTAATTCTAATCTTCTGTGTTCTCCATTGAGATGTGTAAGGTTTGATTACAACAATATACTGGGCAATTTTAATCTTACACCTATCTATAATTGTTTACGTACTAAACTGTAGGTTCATTGGACTCACAATTGATTGTTCGTTGTATGAGATATGCTCATAAAATAATATGAATTAATTTTATCGTGCTTCAAGAGTTAGTATAACAACAAAAGTTCTCCACTAAACCTCAAGTTTTTGTTTTTTTCTTTAAAAAAGTAGGGAACCTCGAAATTAATTATCTTTATTTAAACGGATTTCGGCTCAAGGGCACACTATTATCAGAAAAAGATTATCCCTACATTTCAATAATATGTTTAAACTTTAAAGAACCTTTAATTACTGAGGTTCACATGTTCAGTATCTGGGGACTTGAAAAGTTATGGTCCGATTTCTACTATATTTGACGTGAGACTCAGGGTTACCATTTGCTCAAGGTATTGTCACTGAAACTTTATTGATGCTTGATCGATGACCTAAGTTTAAGCAAGATTGTTTGCACGATCATCTAGATACTAAAACCTTCTTTTCTCGAATCTTTTGAGAGTTCAAAACGTATATGTCTTTGTGAGGGAATATCATCAATAAGTTACCGTGTGAAGATTTTAATGTACACTTAAGCTGGATATGATCGCAGAGCTTGACTAAAACATTTTCTTCAGTAGATTTCATGTAAGCCTATGCGGATGAGGTGTGCTCTCATTGTGAATGTGGCACTTTTATACCGGATTTTCTAAAAGGGATGATATAATTTTTAAGTGCCATTTTGTCCATTTTGAACAAATCATGATCTGTAATTTCTTATTGTATTCAGAAATGTTTGAAACTTCATCATGGAAAGATATACGCAAGAACAATATTTACAAATTATTAAAATTTATTGTCAAAGTAATCGTTTTCCTATTGCAACTTTCGTGCGCTTTTGCCATTTTATGGTCGTAATAATCGTCCTCCTGTGCTCGCCATTCACCGATTTGTTGACAATTTCGAGCGTTTTCTTTACATAATGTTCAAGAGCCAATAAGACACAGACCGCTCGAAGTAATGAAAATATTGCTGCCGTTCAGGCAAGTGTTGCCGAAGACCGCAATTTGTCAATTCCAAGAATTAGGACCATCTCAAACCAGAACCTGGCGGATTTGGAGAAAGGATCTGAGCGAGTAATAAGTATAAAACTATTCTCATTCAAAAACTGAAGCCATTGGACCATCGTAAACGTCGTGAATTTTCTGTTTTCCCTGGGATCAACGTTAACGATAAAGGCTAAAGATAAACAACAAATTATTCTTGAACAACCATTACATCCATATTAATTGACTGTTTGGTGTGATCTTTGGTCTAGTGGTCTGGCGGTTCGTACTTCTTTCTGAAGTTGGTAACACCGTTACTGTCAATGGAGAGCGGCATAGATCGATGATTACTAATCTTTCATGGCCGCATGGAAGAACTTGATCTTGACAACATCTGGTTCTAACACGATCATTATCATCCTACTTACTTTGATACTCTCAGAGGTATGCGTTTCCTTCTAACTCATGATAATCGATTTGGTAGAAATTTGCTTATTCATTTTTGTAAATAATATTATTGCGTTATTTGAGGTGTTTGACTTAATGAACTCTAGAAGATATTCAATACTATCTGCCGAAAATTATTGTGTGAATCATTTTGTGTATGATCAGTGAGTGAGTGATTGTTGTTAGATTCTAGATAGACTTATCGTGCATCAAACTGAAGACGAATTGCGACATGCGAAAATCCTCATATAGACAAAAAGCGTGTACTTAGCGATTCATATTTTCTAAAAATCCATACGTGTGTTCCTTAATTTTTTTTTGTGAGAATATACATATAGAAGAGGTCGCATTAGATTTAGTTTTAAAAATTGTAATGTACCATAGCGCAGTATCGAAACAATTACTTTCAAACATACATATGTACATTAGGCATATAACAAATTTTGACAAAAAATGTTTTTCGTATTTGCAAAAATTGTAAAAAGTTATATGCCTAATGTACATATGCATATGTGGAAGAAAAATTCAGATATGTGGAAGAAAAATTCAGATAGTTGTAAGATATATATATATATATATACATATATAAACCTTTTTATGCCGGTTTAATAACAGGACTGTTGCAAGGTATTAGAAAATGGATTTCTGCTGTCCCCTATTCATTTTACGAGTAGCTCTAAGGATTTTTGACTGGAACCTTTGTATTAAATCAATATTTGTTAAAGAGGTCCGAATCGGCTTCATTTGCTTATAGTATAAGATATTATCCTTATTTATCGACTGACATATTTGTGGTCTTACTGAAAATGTACAGAGTATTATAGTTTTGTTCACCTAACGGTTGTACCTATCACCTAAAACTAAGCGAGATATATATAGGGCTATGTATATATAAAATGAGGATGACGAGAAAAGTTGAAATCCGGTTGACTGTCTGTCTGCCCGTCCGTTCGTCCATCCGTGCAAGCTGTAACTTGATTAAAAAGTGAGATATCTCGATGAAAAGTGGTATGTGGGTTTCTTAATTAAAAAAAAAAAATCGAGGTCCGTAGATAGGCGTAATCGGACCAGTGCCACGGCCACAAATCGCCATTAATCGAAAACACATAAAGTTCCACAACTAAGCGCTAAATTAAGATATAAATCTGGCACCTGTGGCCACAATTTTTTGAAAAAGTGGGTGTGGCCTCGCCCTCTAATAAGTTTAATGCACCCATCTCCTAAACCACTTAAGCTACAACAAGCAAATTGCTGAGTACAAATCTTATAAGAACTTCTGCCGATAGTGTGAAAATGGATTAAATCGGAGGATAACCCCGCTCACCCTGCATATAACGGTACTGCTAAAAACTAATAAAAGCACGGTAAGTACTTAATACGCCAGAGGCATCCATCTCGGATGGTATGAGAACGCTTTAAGGGAGCCGGTGTAAAAATTGGACGACGGCGTGGCACCACCCACTTTTTGGTGTTATCCCATATCTCGGGACCCAACCAACCGAATTCGACGAAATTTAGTGCGTGGTATTCTTCTTAGAGTCTCACATTGTTAAAATGGACGAATTCGGGCAATAACCACGCCTACTTCCCATATAGTACAATTTAAAAATCTACTTGATTCGTTCAGTTTCCAGCACACAAATCAAGAAGCAATTAATATAACGGGATAAAAATTTGCACGAATAATGTCTTTAGGGTGTGCTATCCTCTAATCAAAAACTGTTCAAGCCCCTAGGTACCGAATATTTGGACCCCGGTACCTATTGTTGACTTTTTATCGAAAATGTCGTTCGATGTGTGAGATATACTTGTATAACTGAAATTAAGGGATAATTTTTCACTTATAATGGTATATGTGTATCTCAGAAATAGGCTGAATCGAACCAATACTTCCTTTAGCAACCATATACACAATATAATTGTTTTCAAACTTCCGGTGACTTTCCACCGCATATATCAGTCAAAATAAAAGCTATCTCAAAGAAAATGAGAGAGCGTGTTTTACTCATAACCGAAAATAGAAAAAATATAAATACATACAATATATAACTAATATCCGGATTTTCGAGCATCCGGCTGACATGTGACATGTTAATAGTATTAAGAAAACTAGATAAAATCGATCGCTACCACCTCAAATTATCGTTATATATTACACTTGAATATGTACCATATAATGATTGGCTTTCATTCTTGCAAGTTGCTGCTGCACCAGCCTTTATCAGTCGTTCATCTGACATGAAATTAGTAACTTTAATAATAAATTTCGTATTTTTTAATAATAATGTTTCAATTTTATATAAAAGGCATGAGCTATGCTTTTCTAATTGCGTCAGTAACTCTGTTTACCAGCTCCAAAGAGTCACGTTTTGCCTGAAACCCAAATTGCCGCGTTATTTAGTATTAAGGGGGAGCCTGCTTTAGAGGGTTCTATACAAAGTATGTCGCAAAAGAAACAGGACTCTTAAACAAAATAACAAAAAATTATTATTTTCCAAAAGTTATATTTTTTTATTCAAAGTAGTTTCCATGTGCTTCGATACAGCCTTTAGCCCGGTCAATTAGCATTTCAAATGAGTGTTTAAGGTTATTTTTCGGAATGCTCTTGAGAATATCGGTCATCGCCTTTTGGATAGCTGAAATGTCCTGAAACCAGTGTCCTTTCATGGGCAAATGAAGTTTTCCAAATAGGTAAAAATCACAGGGTGCCAGATCAGGTGAGTAGGGTGAGTGATTAATGGTTAATATGGAGTTTTTTGTCAAAAAATGAGTGACAAGCGTCGACCGATGACATGGCGCATTATCGTGCAACAGGCGCCAAGACCCTGCCTCACGGTATGGTGGTCGAGCACGACGAATGCGTGACAAAAGACGCTTCATACGAGTAACACCAAGGTAAAACACAGCATTAATCGTTTGGCCAGTTGGGACGAACTCTCGGTGTACAATATCCTCGGAATCGTAAAAACAAATCAGCATTGTCTTTATTTTTGACTTCTGAAGACGAATTTTTTGCGGTGATGGCTCGTCTGGATGCTTCCATTCGGTACTTTGACGTTTGGTTTCGGGATCATATTGAAAGCACCACGTTTCATCACCAGTCACAATCGAATATTTGTAGTTTATGTCCTTTCTTGACTCCTTAATCAAATCCTTACAATGTTGGATTCTTAGCAATTTTTGCTCTTCAGTCAATTTGTGCGGAACAAACCTGGAGCACACCTTCAGTAGACCTAATTTATCTATCCAAATGCGATGAATGGAGTCTTTGGTGATATTTAACTCCATTTCCATGTAACGCAAAGAAGATTTCGGCTCATTCTTAATAAATTCCTGCACTTTTTCAATATTGTTTTGGGTAATCACTGATTTTGGCCGGCCCGACTTCTGATCGTCACAGAGGTCCTCACGACCTTCTTGGAATCGCTTAAACCACTCATGCACATTACTACGGGATAGGCACTGATCACCATAAACTTTTTTCATCATTTGAAATGTTTCAGTAAACGTTTTCCCAAGTTTAAAACAAAATTTAATATTTGCTCTTTGTTCAAAATGCATTTTACGGCTGATGACCAAAAGCTGCTGTCACTTTTTGATCGATAACATCGATGGTAGTTATCCAATTGTCTTAAAATTTTTACGAAATGTCAACAAGAGGTCAAACTTTTTATTTCATATACCCACTAATAGGTGGCGCCACCAGAAACAGTTATATTTAAAAAGTTCTGTTTCTTTTGTGACAGACCTTGTATATTTAAACATCATTCACAATTTTTTTGGATACGAAATTTTTGATACTCTGCCTTTGGGAAGCAATGCCCGATGCATCTCCCATGTGTATTTGTCGGTCGGCGGGCAGGATACAGGTCGCAATTTCTATCTTAAACAAGAAATTCAAAAAGATTCATATTGCTTAGTAATTTATCTTCTAGTTAAACTAAAAAGAACCCAAAAAAAGTGTCAAACTTTAGAAATTTTTTAAAATTTGAAAAAAAAGTCGTTTACTTTATGTTGTTTAAAAATATATTCAAACTGGACTTTTCTTAGTCTTTTTTAGTTTAAATAGAAGATAATTTAATATCAAAGATAATGAATTCCAATTCGGCAATTAAGAAAAATCCGAAAAGTCAAAAACCGAGAAATCGCGCGTCAAAGTTTTCGCTTTCTGCTCAATCGCTCATATATCTGCTAGACGCTCGGTCACTATTTTTCTTCTAGCTTCGAAAATATTTCAAATTCCCATATGAAATTTTGAGGACATTATTTTTGAGATTATTTTTAAAGAGATTTAAGCAAAAAAATCGATTTTTTGAAGCTTCTAAATCAGGCTTCCCCCTTAATTTCATGAAGGAAAAGATATATGTTTGATAGTAACACAATATTATTTTGAAAAACTATATTTGCAAAAAATTCATCATTCGATTAAACCATATTTGGTAACTAATTAATTCCAACTAGAGGTCATAGACTCAGTTTTATTAGCACATTTCGTTTCCGGTCCGATATACTAATATTTAGCCAACTTAAATCAAATTAAATATACAATGTATGTATATACATATGTATGTATGTATAAAACTCAAACAAAAAGGCTGCATTTAATATATTTGGTGTATGAAGAATGTCAACCAGAGAATAGGAAACCATTAAATGAAGATATGAGTCCTTGACCGTTTTTATCCACTAGTGTTTAAGAAAACATATTCAATTAAAGTAATAAAATATATCGCTCATTTGCTGCAAGACCGGCATAAGTCAAAAAAATCGATTCGCCAGAAAACGCGTTTAAAGTTTTCAACTGACTACAACCTTACACGGTGACTCCAACTTTACACCTCTTCTCAAGCGGAGCATATAAGAGGTATTCATATGAATTTTTCACTCAACATGAAGTATGATATAACGAAAAATTCTGCAGCATTAACTCCAAAATCACGTTTTTTGAATTATGCCGGTCTTGCAGCAAATGAGCGATATATGTAACTTACGTACACGCATACATACATATGTTCATTATACAAAGTCAAACGGAACTGCGAAATTCTTACATTAGACATTAGACTTACATTAGGGGTGGTATTGGGCCGAATTTATCCATTGTAGGCATCACGACACACTATAAAAAATATTCTGCCCAAATTTCAATAAATTGTCTCACAGAATATGTTCGATTGATGCATTTTCCGCATCATCGAAACAGCGCGAAAAGCAACGATACTCATCCTGGCCGTGTGCAAATTTGAACTAACATTGGGATTTTTCGCCTTTGTGATATTCTATCTCTAACTGATTCACTCAGCGTGATTCTTCAGAAAAAATCGATCGATCTGGCAAGGGCATCAAATGTAATAGATACGCTGCTTGTAACGTTCTGAAATTGAAAAAAAAAAACTAAGGAACATTTTCGATTAATTTATTCAGACACGAAAAAAGACGGCAGAAGTGAAAGATGATGGAAAAAAAACCAAGAACCTGATGCCGACAAACAAAACGCGAAAATTTCTGTGTGAGAATTTGCTACAGGGTTTCGGTGTGCATTCTTCATTTGGATACATTCGGCGAAGATTTGAACACAGTCTTTTCTAGAGAATTATTGGATGGCTTTCAATTGAGTTTGCTGCTTCCAGTATGTGCTTTGAAAATCAAGGAAATGGAAAATCCTATTGACTGCTGGATAGATATTCAAATGCGTTTTGGATAATGACAACGTCGTGCGACGTTTGAAACTCAAAGGTGAACTTGATCACAGGCAGTGGCGTAGGGGGCAGAAATAAAAGTCAAAATACAACAAGTTACCGACTACTGCTTTGGAAACTTTGAAGAACTGAGATGTAGACCTATACCCCATAATTCATAGTTTGTTCCGATAATTTCAAACCAAACACCAGTTTATGTTCTGTAAAGTGAAAGAATTAGAAGAATTTATATGTAAGATAGAAAAAGATTAATTGTACTCTGATTTTGCACATTTCAAGTTATAATATACATTTGTAGTATATTTGCATGTACATATATGCATGCAACTAAACAGCTCTATTGGAATAGTAATTTTCAAAATTTCCAGAGAGCTTGTGCTTTTCTGGATTTTTGCAATTATTAAATTCCAATTATTAAATTTACTACATTAGTAAGACTAGTCCCCACTTTTTTGCACATGCTAGAAGTTAACAATTTTTGTTATTACATATTGCTCACATTATATCTCACTGTGGGAGACTACTTCAAATAGTTGAACACCGTTTGATACATACATATATACACATGTATGTACATGAATACATATGTGTGGAATATTTATTTAAAATCTTCATGTCATTGCTTTCATCCACCTGAGTTGAGCTTTTCACACCTTATCTTCCATTAGGTATATAAGTACATATATATAGACATAATCGATTGGATTTTTCTCATTATTATTACAAAACTTTGAATTTACGATATTATTACACTTCGAATACGTTTTATTGGCTGTGGTTGAGGAACATTCTCTTATAATATATTAATTTATGCGCAATGTATTACTGGAGAATGTGAAAAATCTGGATATGAATGCATTTAATATATGACAATATCATTAAAAAAAATGTTTTGATTCATTGTCACGATAAATAGTTTGTAATCATATTATAATTCACTAAGGTACGGTCAAGTTCGAGTGTAACGGATCTTTATTTAGCGATAACTAACGTCTCGATGTTTTCCAATTATATATTTATGAAATGCGTGGAACCAAGAATGATAAAAATAAATATTACCATAGCTTCATATCGTAACTTTTCCGTAACTTTTCTGGAGCACATTCAGCAGGAAAATCCATTGCTTCGGACGAGGTAACAATGAGAAGAAAGTTTTTGTCTGATACATTAAGCCAAATCTGATTAATAACACATTAATAACTCAATGAATCCGAAGAAAAAACGCAAAAAATCCTATGTGTTAAGAACTATTATTTTCGGTTTTAATAATCCAAACTTAGCAAGAAACATCCTGTAACATCACGGTCGCAAAACAACTGTAAACTAGTGTAATGTTTGCATAAATTTGAATTAGTTATTTCAATGACATACTGCAATTCGATTATTAAAGCAAGTAATGATGGGCTAAATTAAGGTATAAATAAATAAATAAATATTTCAAACTTATAACCATACAAACAAGCCCATCAAAGTCAAAATAAAGACCTTTTTATGCCCTTTAACGCTGTAAAAATATAGCTGTAAGTTGCTATGCTCGTCATCAGTATATGCCAAATATCGCTGTCTTTTCATGGCTACCAAAATCGAAGATCTATGTGCCAATGAATGCTTAACTTACTTGTAATATACACGAGGTCGGCGGCAATATCTCTCAGCTCCATGCTAGTTGTCCATTTTTTAACAAATATTTACATATACCACCCGAATTGACATTATTTTTGACTTAAAATTGTTCATAATATTGTACTTCAAGCGTCTGTTAATTTAATCATATACAAAATTCTTCAAACAAGTTTTATATGTATGAACATAAACAAACGCTTAACCTAACTGCGACTTACGACACTCAAGAACACGGAAAATTTCATATTTTTTTGTAAAATTACTTTGCACTTTCTTTTCTTATTCGATTTAAGAATTATTTACCATACAAGCAGTTTGATTAAACAACTAAAACGAAATTTTAACCGAGTTTCAGTGTTCTTTTGAATTGAAATATATACTATACATAATTATGCCTACCATAGTTCTATATGCTTACCATACACAACTCTATATACAAGTTTGTATATAATGGGTAATATGTTAATAAGCTCACATGTTTCACAATACCAAAATATTTTTTATTTCAGAAAACAGATATAGTCCAAAACTCTACACAAGCATTGGAGCATTTTAAAACTTCCACCTTACTCCTACAAGATTTTTATTCCTATCGACAATAATGGAATAATGAATGCAGTAATGAATGGCTGCGTCTTTTGGAAATGTGAACTTTACAAGAGTATACTATGTCGACGATGAGTATATTTACGAAATTGAAAGGCAATAATTGAGGCTAGAACACTGACGTTGAGGTTAATAAATCTTAAAATGGAATTTTTATTCGTTTATTTACTCGTTCGTTTTATTTCCTTCTATGTACATATTTTTATTCATTCATGTATGTACTGAGGTAAACTCTCCTGTCGGCATAAATTAAGGAACATTAATACATTTGTATTTGTGCAGAATATGAGAGAAATCATAAATAAAAATAGTTCAAAACAAGCAAGGTAGGGAGGGTTAAGTTCGGATATATCGTAATATTTTATTTAAAAAAAGATTTCAATATTCCACGAAATCGGAAATGGATTACAATTAAATTTGATATTTTATTAAGTAATGCTATAGATTTATATATTATATTAAAATCATACTCTAATGAGATATTTGTATAGGATTTAAACTTAACCGAAAGGACAAAATTTAATATATTGAGTTGATATGGAAATCGTCAACCAGACTATCGGAATTTCAACAGGGTATATTGGGAGCAGAAAAAACTTGGAGCTTTTTGCATTAATCTTTGACATTTGTATACTCGAGAAAACATTTTAAAACAGTTTACAATTAAATAATTCACACACTGATCGGCCTATTCGGCGTAAAGTTCGTTGCAATATGGGCATTAGAGTAAGTCGTAGAAAATTTTGACATGTTTTCGGCATTAAACTGTAGCATATATAAGTTAAGTTTGCTAAGATATCTTACATATCAATCGATATACTATGTATATACAGTATAAAATCAACCGGAAGTTTGAAAATTTTATACAATGTACTATCTGGGAGATGTATTTATCTATTTTTAGTTATACGGCTATCCAAGTTTTCGGTCGATTGTATCCATTTTAAGCACAAAAATACTTATACGAGTATATTGACAGATCCATGCGGTGTAAAGTCAACTGAAAGTTTTATTAGGTATATGGGAGCCCATTTTTGATAAACGGGCATACCGTTGTCAGGAAAGAATTTTTCGAACTTTGATAATATATCTCATAGATTGACCGATATTTTCGCTAACAAAATCGCAGTAGGAACTGGACGCATATAACAATATTTGTATAATTGAGAAAAGGTGTCGTATGCGCGATATACCAAAAATGTGACACAACGCTTCTCACGCATTTCTCATAATAGAATAAGTAATAGATTGAAGTGCTTTAAAGGCATGTAGTTTTTGTTTTTAAAACCTTATTTATATATACGTGGTATTTTCCCTTTCTTTGATGATGTGTTTGCATAGCTTTAGGCGCATTTAGTTTTGTTTTCCGCAGTGTCGATATAAGCGAAAGGTCTACACACGCGTGGTCTTCATAACTCAAACTTTTTATCCAGAGATGCACTTTTCCAGTTTAGCAATTATCCAAATTTGATGAATACGGTAGATGGGGCTGAAGTTCATATCATAGTTCGACGTTCGAAGGCGGTTGATTGACCTGATATGAATGCCGTGGATGTAGAGTACTTGTGTTTGTCAATTTTCCCTTACAATAACAAGTGTCTAATCACCAAAAGACAATGATCAGCTTACGCGGATTTTTTCAGATTCCTAAAATCCACGAAAAGGTGCTCCCCACAAGTTTGGAAGAAATTATGGACCGATTTTGGACAGTGTTGTTACTACTTATCTGTTAAGATAATATCACCACCTGATTTTTTAAACAGCTATCTCTCCTTTCTATGCTTCTTTACTCTTAATACGACCGCGATTATCGCCAAGGTACGAGTACAAAGCCGCAAAACAATCCTCAAGTCGCTAGCCGGCAGCACATGGGGAAAAGACAAAGGAACGTTGTTGGCAACTTACAAGGCAATCGGCAGGCCGGTCCTCAACTACGCTGCACCAATATGATCGCCTGGATGCTGTGAAACGCAGATGAAGTAGCTACAGACCTGTCAGAACACTGCACTCCGGACCACGACAGAATGCCTCTTGATGTCTCTAATCCAACATCTAGATAGTGAGACGCTAATACTCCCAGTTAAGGAGCATAATGAACTCCTCTCCAAGCATCCTGCTGGGATGTTTTAGCAAAAATCACCGCTGCAGTCACCTGCATGGAGTGGAACCGCCTCCTAAGAAAATCAAGAGGTCTCTCCACAAGTACGTCGACGACATCAATACGCCGACCAGACTTCGGATGCAACTAACATCCGACAGTTATTGACCACCATTCACCTTCACTGACTCTCTTCCAGTGAATGGCGTTCTTGGAGTCAAATGACCACCTATTGTAGACGAAGAACTCGAGTTGCTGCGAGTTCTGGATATTGTAGCAGGTAAACTCCTACTTGTCCACAATAGGCCCGGAATATGCAACATAAGTATGCCCCCCGTGCAATTAGTGTCCGCTTGACACTGGCCATCTCTTTGCATGCCCAGCCAAACCCAATCAACTGACACCCTTTTCCCTTTGGTCCGATCTCGTCCAAACAGCACGTTTCCTGGGCCTCCTGTTAGATGACGTCGACGACAACTTAGATAATCCTCACTAGCCTAACGAGGACTAGATACTCCGTTAAAACAACAACAACCCTCTGATTTCATTAAAATATGTAAAGACAGGTATTACACGAGGAAAAGACGAATACTTGCACTGGTTGATTTCATATCGGTACTATCGTGTGCTCTCAATATCATTTCAAGAGCCTTGTGAACTTAAAGATAGCGAAATGGCATTGAATTCTTCATATTTCCGAACATGTTGGTAAAAAGAACATTTTTCAGATATTGAAAAACGGTTACGTAACATATTTAATGCGCTCTGATTTCTTCACTTTATTTTAATTTTTAACGACACTTGACGCGCTTCCCGGTAATGTTTTATGTAAATTTCGCTAGAATTACCATGCTTTAATTACATGCAGTCCATGAACTTAGCGAATGTGGCATGCAACCGACCATACCCAGTACATGTATTAAGTAGTGCAATTCTGCAAAAGTTAAAAATAGTTATCTGTTGGATTAAAGAAGCTTACAGAAGGAAGTACACACTTTCAAACAGTGATAGACGTCTATTTTCACACCCCTAACGCTTTTAAAATGTGTGCAAATGCAGTAGGTTCAAGTTCAGGAAATATATGTATAAGAAATATTGCGAATGTAGAAGTGGATTCAGACACATATGTTGAGACCCAGTTCGTATCACTTTCGAGTGGAAATACTTTTTCCGACCCACAAAGGGAGTCATTTGAAGTATTTATCTATTCCGTAAAGACAAAAATGGATAGAGATATAGAATAATAACTTGATGTTCTTGATGAGACTATAACAACCATCATAACAGTTATGTTGGAAACTATTTAAAGAGCTATGACTCCCTAAAGAAAAAAGGTGAGAGGCATTACATTTGACACAACAGAAGATGTGTAGGCTTGCATATGAATATTTGAATCGGTACGGTATAGTCACTGGGTTAGTGTTAAGTTAAATTTATGTAATTTGATGACACACGTAGAATGCAACAGAAAGTTACGGTTGATTAATGGTTTTGCTGCATGTTCATAAAGTGTCTGCTTAAAAAGGATGCGAGAAAATATTTTGTGAGAAAATCTGTTTAAGTAACTATATTTAACATGACAAAATGCCTATTTGAAGGCAAATTTTCAAAGAAACTATTCTTGGAATGAAATGATAAAATACTTTGACAAATGTTGAGATATTGTCCTGCGTAGTAAAAATGAAGGCCGAAAAATCCAAACGCAGAGAGGAGTGTGATGTAATTAGGAAGATAACTTCAATACGAACCGCTGTAGCACTGTCTACTCCAAAAGTACAATGCTACTGGGATACACAGCCTAGAAAAAGATGCGAAAGAGATCGGTCTTGTGGTGAACAAGAGTAGAAGAAAAAGTACCTGAATGCCACACATAAATATTCTTTTTGTCTGGAAATTACGACACTGCTGGCAGCTACAAACGTGAAAAGTTTATGGACTTGGTTTTTCTCAGAACAAGCTCAAAATCCCACAAATAATCTAAGGTCGAAGATCAAGTCCAGAATAACTGTTGCCAATTAATGTTGCTGTAGGATCGGTAGGCAATTGAAAAGCAGTTCTCTCTTTCGGCGAACGAAAATTACTTGCAATATTCCAGTCCTGCTGTACGGCGAAAAAACATAGACGATGAGGAACCGAAATGAGAAAGCCCTGTGGTATTCGACAGAGCTTTTATCCGCAAGATCTTCGCAGCAGTTTTATAACGAAAGCATTTCGCGTTAGCGGAGAAGATGGAACCTGAACTCTTTAAGCTCTATGGCGAATGACATGAAAGATGCTGCTCTAATGAAAAGCTCCTTCGATTCGCGACCCATGGGTGGACAATGGAAGGGCCAAGTGAATATTGACGTGTCTGCTCTGTACAAAGATAAGATAAGGTTGATGAAGTGCTTTGTTGGGTGATAAATGCTAGGTTCTTTTCAATTTTATAGCATAATAGTTTAGAGTTTGTTGAAAAATTTGATAAAGGTTCTTAAAGGTGATGTGGAATGTTAAGCGGGTTGAAAATAATGAAATACAGAAATAAATGAAATAATATTTGAATTAAATTTTTTTATTTTTTAGTAGCAAATATGGGTTTAGAAACTATAAAAATATCAGGAATACTGGATTGAAAAAAAAAAATTACAAATATGGGATAAAAAAATAAAAAAAAATTAATCCGATTTGAAATAAATGTTTACATGCTTTGTGTTCTTCTATTTTAGTAGAGCTCTCATCAACTTAAATACTCTAAAGCACCGGTGGTAAAAAAACAAAATTTTCAAATTTTAATCCTAAACATTTTGAATTCAAAATTAGATTTTCAGGAGGAAAGTTTTTTTTTTATAATTTCAAAGCAAGTTTGATCGTTCTTTCGCTTATGATGTCGCTTGTCGCAATCTTGTTTATGGTATTGTAATATAACTGAGAACGAGGATAGCCTCTTCAGATTGTATCGAAGGGAACAATTGATACTGAAAAAGACAATTGCAATTCTTTATCAAAACAACTGTTCACTTTTTCAACTTTTTCAATAATAATGAAAATTTTCTAAAGATAGAATAAGATGGCATTCAAAATAAACACCTAATGTAACAAGTATGCGAATTGTATCTATTAAATTAGGTAATTAGTACCTGTATCGCGACTAACTTTCCAGAGAGCTCATTTGTTTACTTTGAAAACACTTTGCTGAAGCGTAATATGGTAGTAGTGTATAAAACTAAACGCACACAACTATTTCTTTGTTGTAGTTTTATAACGAAAGCATTTTTTCACCGAATCGATCTGATTGCATTCACACGCTACGCAAATATCGTACAGCGAGCGGCACCCACAACCAAATAAGCACACCGTTACCGCCGCTCGGCCGCACGGCTGCAAGAAAAAAGCAACCAACACGCCGATCGTGTTGCTGCAATTAACACTTTGATTTACAAAGTTTCGCCTCCGCCCTCGTGGCACCTCGCCGGAGTAATTATTGGCGGATGTGCGCGACCTCTCTGCGCTCGATGCGTGTGTGGCAGTGAAAATGTCGTCAATTGACATTTTAAATTTTTGGAGCAATCAATACTGTGTTGGCCATCGCTCTAGCGCTTCCAATGATTTTGCCGCTTCAGTGGCATTAAATTAATCGCATGCTACAATAGTATGGGCTGCACAATTGTCAACGTTCTTAATTTG
Source organism: Bactrocera dorsalis (assembly GCF_023373825.1). NCBI lineage: Eukaryota > Metazoa > Arthropoda > Insecta > Diptera > Tephritidae > Bactrocera > Bactrocera dorsalis. The sequence continues at coordinate 80,541,340 of NC_064304.1, forward strand.
CTAAATTAAGTTAAATGATTAAATCAATAAAGGCCCAAAAGAGTAACAGATTTGTGGCAATTTGTTTTGCAAATATTAATTTGAGTTTATGAATATTGCAAAGGTTATAAAAACAGATTTCAAGCTGCAACTCTATGTAACTAAATAATAATTTATATATATATGTACCTGAAGTGCTGATAGTTTTGGAATTCATGAGCTTCTTATGAGTACAAAATATCTCTCGCTTTTCTCATTACCTCATTTGCCTAAATGTGCCTCGAATTGACGCTCACGATTCGGCCGAGGTACGTCTATGGCTATACCTATTTCTCCGTGTATTTGTAACAGGTCAATTGAAAAGTCCGCGGGCTGCTATAAGAAAACACACTTTTTGGCAAAATTCGTTTTTTTTTCAACAAAAGACCTCTTCAACACTGATTATGCTAATAAAAACCGCCTCAGTTTCGGTAATCATTCGACGAAAATTTCTCATTGAGCATTCTTTTGAGATTTGAGAACAGGAAATAATCGCTGTGGACTGGCCAAAACCCAATTCATGGATTTTTGTCGTCATTTTCATTGACTTGTGACACGGTGCATTGTCTTGTCGAAACAGTACTTTCTTTTTCTCCAAATGCGGCGGTTTTTCGGCGTCTTCGTCCTTCAATCCTCGATAGTGCTTTTCAAGGTAGTCAATAAAAATTATTACACGCGCTTCCCAAAATACAGACGCTATAACCTTGCTAGCAGATTGTGCGTTTGTCCACGCGTTTACCATGTGAAGTTCACTCGGATGGCTATCGATTGGATTTCGGAGTGACGCAAAAATTCAAGAGAGCATCCTCATATCTTTAGAGCATACATATGTTATTTCGAATAACTCACTTTACGGTCGTCCACTGCGCTCATTATCTTCGGTGCTAATTTCACGTCTAAACTTAGCACACCAATCCTCAGTGGTGGATTTTTGTATGGCAATGTCCGTAAGTTTTTACCTTAACAGTATTTTTTCCTTTGAAAAAATCCTTTGAAAATCATATGGATTTAATGCTTATGTGCCAGGCCGGGGACTTTTCAATTGATTTGCAATGTGCTGTAGTTTGATATTTGAAATATACAATGAAACTTATGTGTTTTCTCTTTGGATAGGTACGTCCGGGTGTAGGCGAAAATTCAATGCTCTGGCAATTTGCAGGATGAGGAAATATTCTAAGAGTTTGGTAAAATTTTCTAGTGAAGATCTTCACCGATTTCATCTATTGGTAGTCGAAAAAGTCTTTTAGATTTCGTCGTATATCTCCAGTGCTACCAAACACATTGTGTCAAACCATATAGTTTTGGCAAGGTGAGATTTTAAGCTTCATTTAACCAAAAATTAAATTCGGTGAAGTTGAAAAAAATTAGAGCTGTTCAAAAAAGAATGAAAATAATGAAGAAATTGGCTTTATTAGGAAATTTTTGTATATAAGAGAAGAGTGCAACCCAATGAAAATTGTGAAGTTTACGGAGATGATGCTGTTTCAGTTCGTGTATCACAACAATGGTTCGCTAGCTTCCGTTCTGAAAATGTTGAAATTTCGATTTACATTGATGAAAGTTTTACACTAATGAAAAATGTCTCTAGCGGAAAAATGGCAAAAAATTATCGACCAAATTGGTTCATATTTGTTTATTTATTTATTATAAATATATAAAAAAATAAGTTGAAGTTTGATTAGAAATACGAAAAGACTTTTTCCCAATAATTATTGACTTTGAACAGAAGCAGGCTCCAGATAATATGAGCATTGGCCATTATATTCACCATAAAGTCGACTAAACTAAATATATGTATTATAGGAAACCATTTTCAATACTAAGATAAAATTTGGAAGATTGGAAATCCTTATATTAGGTTTATGAGGCCAAAGGGAAATATTGGCCCGAACCTAACCTATTTCAATGGTTTTTAGATGAGAGATGCCACACTTTAGAGGCACTTATTGTAAATCTGTTGGAAATTAACATTGTGTTGTATGAGAAGTGCGCGTGGCTATAGTCCGAAACTCAAATAAACGCTATTAGTCGATAGGAGTATGCTTGAAGACACTAAAGGTAATAACGGCCGAATCCTATAATGGATGTTGTGTTAAAGGAGTCCGATGACTTATTTTTCTGAGGTTTTTTTGCCTTGCCAAAGGAATAAGATATTCGCAGAAATAATTTAGAACTAGTAGCTGGCCACTTTATGGATGCTTTAATCAAAAAAGAGTGCACATGAATTTTACATACCACGTCTACGAGCACAACCAGCATCCTGCTGAAAATTTTCTCTGCTTATCTACAAAACCAATAACAAAAGAGCGACTGAGAACTGTTTCATGGTAAAACAGCTTAGCTAATAGGAGAGTGAATGTACGAAAGAGGTAGTTTTCAACCGAATAATATTTACTTTGTAATTCACTACGATAACACGAATCGCACGTGAGTCTGGCGCAAATATTAAAGAGCAATATTGTTTTCGACGAAGCCAATTTCATACTCTGATTACAAATCTTTTGCATGGCAATAAAAGTCTAGCCTTCGCTTAATTATATGGTTTTCGCCAAGGTTTATATCGAAAAAATAACTACATACTTTGGTGAGGTATTTATTTTTTATTATTTCTTGTCTGCTCTATCTTAATTCAATCGCCCACAAATGCAAAAAACCCCGTCTGACACACAACAACGACTCTCCCATTGGATTCACGAGATTTAGTTCCGTTTCATAGCATTAGCACTCCAAACATTTGCTAATTCTAAAGCAATTGTTATAAACCTTTATCGGATCTCTTTCATTCGCACGGAATATATTTTTGTAAAACAAAAATTCTCAATTCTGTATAAATCACAATACTTGCAGACAAGCATTTAGGTTGTAATGAAAGGTAAAAATTTACTAAAGACATAATTTTTCTCAAAGAAGCATTCGATTTTTAACAATTCAAGGACACTTTATTATTGTTATTTCATTCGATTACGAACGTTAACATAAAATTGCAATTTGGTGTTCTATTCATTTTTTGTTTGGATAACAATTTGTATTATACATATTTACGTGCTGATACTAATAAATTAATACTAAAAGGGAAAATCTGAAAAATAATAAAAGAAATTAGTTATTTTGATTAATTCAACTAATACTTTTTAATAGTTGGGTCAAACCACATCAAGTGATCCAGGGAAATTTTGCAAAATCACCGCAGTGCGCTCGTAAGCTCCCGACATCTGTGCCGCAAGAAAAGCATAAACGAATTGCGAAACAATGGATGTGCCATACGTTTTAAGAGCGGTAGAGGGGAAAAAATTCAATATCTTTGGAATGGTACGAATGAACAAAACTTTTTGTGCAGATTAATAAAGGTGACTATTTTCCGCGTTGTGTCACATACTTTTAAATTTTTTTTAGCGTGAAGAACACCTAAAAAATTTCTATTGTTTAACAAAAAATTATGTAAAATATTATTATTTAAACATAAGGACCATGAAAAAATATTTATAATAAAGCACGAACATTTTTCTTTGACTTCACAAAATTTCACCGATTTATCTCCAGTAGCTTATAAGAAAATAATTTTACAATTTTATCGTCCTCTAAATTTCAATCTTCAATAATTTCAATAACAAAAAAAAGAGTTTTGACGAAATTTTTATATCAAGGGGCATGTGTCTGGTCCCCCTCTTAATGAACTAATTTTCAAAATCGATGACTTTGCGAAATTTCCCTGGAATACTTGCCGTGGTTTGACCCAGTTTGAATTATGGGTATAAGACTGGTATATTTTGACCGAAATCTGGCAATTGAAAGTTTGTAGGGCTTAATTATGTAAAAAAACAGTGCTTATGTGAACACAGACAGTTGGACTCGCGGTCCGTACTAGTTCCAAAGTAACTAGTTCATACTACATGGTTTTGCTGAAGATAATGTTATTTGTGTATATGCTTATTTGTATGTGTGTATGTGTGAGTGTACATTGTACATTGTTTGCGAGATTAAATTTTTGTTGTTTCAACGGCCTTATGCTAATTGGTGCAAATATTGTTTAACTTTAGTCGTTTAATGATGGCAAACACAAAAAAGCTGTCATTAAATAACATTCTCACCCGCATGCAGTGATATAACCACGTACATACATATGCGTAGATATAAATATGTATATGCCAACGGATTATACCAAATTATTGTAGTATAATTGCTATCAATATTTGGAATTCAATAATTTAGGTGCAATTTCGCATTTCGGCTATTTTTTGGAAATGCTCATCACTTTGATTTGTGAAATGGTTTTTGATGGCAATTAGTCAATTTAATATGAAATTACATTTTTTATACAAATGTTATATCTAATATATACCGCCTCTTATGCAGGTGCAGTGATAAAATTTGAAAGGGTGCAATTCGAAAACTCAAGTTATTGATATTATAGACCAATTTGTTGACATGAAAATAAAATTAAAACAGGAAAAAGCTATGATCTCCTCGCAAAACAAAAGATTCCTTGCCAGACTTGTTTTTGATCGGCCAGTTTGTATGGCAGCTATATGCTATAGAGACTCGATCTTGATCATTTCTTCAGAGATTGCACTACCTTAGACAATAATCCAGGTCAAATTTCATGAAGATATATCATCAAATGAGAAATGGCGGCTATACATTTACAAGTATGAGCAGAAAATAGTAAGATTTTATTCGTAATTCTAAAATTCTTAAATTATTCTTCAAAATCTATGTCGTCTCCCTCAAAGTAATTCCCCTTGGCCCCAATACACTTGTGCCAACGTTTTTCTAATGCTCGAAACTGTTGTTAAAGACAATTTCCGGAATAGCCTTCAATGCGCTTAGATAGTCATGTTTAATGTTTTCAATTAACCCAAAACGGCGAGCGGTCGTTTGTGTTAGCCAGAAGTCATACAGGCACATAGAGTCAATGCAATATGTGACGGTGCTTTTTCGTAGTCCAAAAAACAACAGTTGTAGGTCCATAATTGCGGCAATTTTTCGGATAGCTTCGCACAAAAAGCTCAAAACCACCAATAGTATTCCTTGTGGACAGTTTGGTCAGTCTGAAGAAATTCGGAGTGCAGCCCACCTCGATAATCAAAAAAAGACTGTCAACAAAACCTTGAGTTTTGACCTGCTTTGACTTGGTTCTTTTCGGCAGCGGTAGATCCAAGACTCATCGCTAGAAATAATACGTTTTATGCCATCCTAATGGTCGGAAGATATTGTTCCACAGACGTTAACGCGACGCTGTTTTTCGAAAAAACAGAGTGATTTTGGAACCGATCATGCGTTTACTTTTCTTGGGCCTAAATGATCTTTCAAAACGGTTTTCACTGATCCTTCAGATATTCCAACGATGCCAGTAAGATCTCTGACTATTAATCGTTGATTCTCAAGCTCCAATTTCTTTATTTTATTGACGTCTTGATCATTAGTTGATGCTGATGGCCGCTTTGGACGTGGTTCGGTACCAGAAATTCCGCACACAAAATTTAATGGAACTTCTTTGTTGAATAATTTCACTCACGTCTAATGAGTTTTATGTACTTTAAAAAGACGAGCGTAAACTAAACATTAATAATCATTTTTATGTGACATTTGGCATAGATGTCACTGACAAACCTTATCAAAAATATTTCGACGAATGTTTTTTCGCGTGAGATTTAAATTAAAAAAATCTTAATCTTTTTTTGCCCATAGTACCATGTTATGTTCAGGCTCAGGCTCACTTAGTTTCATTACTGTATTTTGCTTCATGTCCGAGATATTTATGTTAAAATATACTTGTACTCGTATGTAACTACATGATATAAAATCGACCAATATGGTTAAATTTATATTTACGCCTGAGTCTATGAGAGCTGTTGACCGATTTCACATATTTCGGATTTCAAGACAAGTTTGAAATTCTTTAATTAGGCATATGGGGCTAGGAGAGTATTGACCTAATTCAAATCATGTTCGATACACAGAGATACTATTATCAGGAAAGTATTCTCTCCAATTTTCAATTAATCACTTGAACAGTTTTGGCTTCTTTCACACAACTTTTGGTCATAACGTGGAATACTTCAGAGGCATATTCGTGCAAAGTTTTATCTCGTTATACCATATTCTTGATTTGTATACAGGAAAGTGAAAGACACAAATGGAATTTAAAATGTTGCCATATGGGAAGTAGACGTGTTTGTAGTCTGATTTCGCCCAATTACACACAGTGACATAGGAATATTAAAATATTGTAATATACTGAATTTAGTTGAAATTAGTTGAGCAGGTCCCGAGATTTGGGATTTCACCTAAAAGAGGGAGGTGCGGTATTAAGCCCTCTCGTACCATCTCGAGTGTAAAATTTTACGTCTCTGGCGTATTTAGTTATTGAATTATCGCATATTTAATACTGCAAAAATTCTTACAGGATTTATCTTGAGCGAATCTTGCTATTTTGGCTTGAACGGTTATTTTACCAAAAAACGCTCGCCTAGAATATCCCCTTAAACAAATTTTTGACGGTAATCATGAAATGAGAATTCTCACCATATTCAGCATAAATGTTAGTTCCTTTCCAAAAAAAGGAAACGATTCACTAACCGATATTGCTCATTCTAAATTTTTCTAAAGCGCGCGAACATGGCTGCCTTCACGCGTCAGTAAAAAACTACGAATCTAATTCAATTGAAAATATGACGGTAGGGCTAGACATTTATATGGATATGTCGTGTTCCTAGTAGAAGCTTCTCTAGATTATTGAAAATCTTTTAAATAAAAATGAAACGCCTTTTTTGTATGACCGCGCATTACACTCGAACCATAGCAGGGAAAGACGTGAAAATTTGCACGGATATTCCTTTAGTCCTGGGAAGGTCCTAAAGGCGGTTTTTTTTTTTGCAAAATCCACGTCAATTTCGAAATTTATGTATATATTTATAACTCAAGAATGGCTGAACGGCTTTGGCTGAAAATTAGTTATAAGGCAGCCTGGAACCTCTGCGCGAGCATAGGCTATTTTCTATCGAATCATAATAGCTGACAAATACATACATATTTCTGAAGCTTTACACAGAACAATGCAATATTCAAAAGAAACGATCAAGTCTGTGTTTTCTTACGTGTAGTACCTGGGTTTAGCTGTCGATTTTGAAATTACATTCGATGAATTTTGAACAAAACTTTACCATATGCGTGAGAGTTTGTGTTATCGGTGCGAAATGAGCTTCGAACAAAGAGCCAACATTAAATTTTGTTTTAAAAGAAGTTTGTGGCGATGACTGCCCATCCCGTGGCAGAGTGCATGAGTGGTTTCAATGTTTTCAAAGTGGTCGTAAGGACATAAATGACGATCAACATGTGGGCCAATCAAAATCCGTGATCACCGGAAATTTCATCGAAACTGTGCATGAATTCATCAAAAAACAACCGAAATCTTTATTGAAATTTGTGGAAATGGAATTGAATATCTCCAAAACATCGATTTATCGCATTCTGACCGAACGTTTGGGGTTATGGAAGGTGTGTGTACGGGTTGTTCCGCACAAAATGACTGACGACCAAAAATTGCTCAGAATCCAACATTCGAAGGACAATTATTTGATCAAAAATCACACTTGAACCATTAACCACTCCCCGTATTCACCCGATATGGTACCGTGCGACTTCTTCCTTTTCGGAAAAATGCATTTGCCCATGAAAGGAAAGCGTTATGCAGACGTAGAGGCCATTCAAAAGGCTTGCACCGGCATACTGACGGCCATACCGGCCAACGAGCTAAAGCACTCTACTAACTTTAATTACTCTATTATATTGTTATCACGATAAATGATATCCTTGACAACAAGGAGCTAGGAGATGTTATCGATGTTCCGATAAATTCTTGAGATCGGCTACAAATAGCCGTTTTTGAAACGGATCGATCAAAATCATTATAAAGATCTTTAAAGCCCTTTCATGCTATAAAAAAGCAACTGTGAAGGGTATCCACCAATTTTGTCGACTTTTTGTCAATAATGTTATATCGGTAGGGTTATGTTGAAAACTACTAATTCACTGAATAAATACGTCACAAGCATCAAATTTCTCTTCTTATATGATACAGAAGGGCCTCATAAGAACCGGTATCACCATCGTATCCATGGCTGACGTTTTACCGAAAATGTCGGTCAAACTGTGAGATTCCCTTAAGAAAGTCAGGGGGTAGAGTTACATATTTCGAACACGAATAAAACTAAGTTACCAACAATGCACATAAGTTAATAATCTGTTCGGTTTCCGAAATATGAATGCGAAATCTTTTCGAAATAGTTTTAAATATAAAATTTTGCCAAAACTTGAAAGTATTTTTTCGGCTTTGTTACTTGCAAATATCTTAGGACTAAAATGTTCGGATACGCCCGAGCTTGGTTCTTGCCTACTTCTTAATATTTATTTCTTTTACAGATCGAGAATTGAATAACTAAATTAACATTCGTCGAAGAATAATTTGAAATGAAAATGTTACCGGTGTCAGAATGGCTAAAGCGCTATTACAATGCCATGAAGGATAATCCAAATAAAGCACACTTTATTTCAAAGAGAATTCCGCACAGGGGCAGATGCGACTAAAATAAAACCAACAACAAGCCACGTGAAAAATTAGATGATGATTCCAAACAAAGAGGCATCGGCATAATGAGACGCGCCTCCAAGCATCATCCTAAAGCGAGAACATCGAGTGCCTGTTGGCGTCGCCGGCGGCGCTTCAACAAGCCGTTTTTGCAAATGCGTATATATCCGTTATTTCGCCTGTTGCCGGTATTATGGCTGCTACTATGCTATTGTTGTTGTTGCTGCCATTGCGCACATAGACGACAGATCGAGGAGCAAAGCGCACAGCTAAATAACTGCTACGACATGCAATATGGCTTCGATAGGGCATTGATCGGCATCGCACCAGAGCTATTATTACCTAGTGCCAATAGTTCGAATAGCGACAATGGAAAGGAAGTCACCACTGCAAACAACAGCACTGCGGTAAGTGATCTGTGGACACAACACCCACTACATGATGGTTCTGATAGGAGCACACAAGGTTACCGACCAGTGCCGGCCACGCACACGGGATGGCAATGTTGCTGCTGGAATGCCACAAATCAAGTGAGTACTGCAAATTTTATGGTAAATATGCATACATATACGAATAACTTAAATCCTACGAGTATACGCCGGTTTCTTATAGCTGATTGTATCCGCTATTAGTGATTAGATTAATCCACCAAGTATATCTGTAAACACATACACATAATTAAATATATGTATATAAATTGTATATTATTATGTACACACCTTCCATAACTCACCAATAAATTGAAAGTATCACATTGCCTTTCCAAAGCTTTTTATAGGTTACAGGAATGTAAATACTTAACCTACCTACATATTCCATCCAAAATTTATATTGAAGTATTTTTTGTACAAAACACTACTTTGTGTTCTTTGAGGCATAATATTGGACACGTATTGTTGTAATTCGACTCAAAATGAAACATTTTTTGAATCATGGATTTTCAAAATTTCAACTCTCTACCTTTAAAGATTTACGTAAACAAAGGAAAGTATTTCATTGTAAGAATAATTAACCGGCTAACAGGATTTTTCTCAGCTTTCTAATGAGATATGTACATATAGTGTATTTACGCTTAATTTTTCGACCTGTTTTATAAATATAAAGTACATTTTTATAAACAAATATGCTTTTTTTAATTTGGAATTATTTTTAATGAAAAATATACATTGGTTCTCTAGCTACTGACATACGAGTACATTGTACATTTCGGAGCGTTTGCGACTGGTGTCGTAAGCTTTTTTTCAACGCGTGCAGCACGAGCTATAGGGCATGCGAGATCAAACAGCGATAGAGTCCGTTTCATAACTCCAATATTTTTTATATTGAGTCTAAATATAATCCAATAGATTGTCTCAAAGAACACAAAAAAAAGTTTTGTACGAAAAAAATTTTAGAGGGTTAATTTTGTATGGAATGACTCATATATGGTACATAAGTATGTAGGTATGTTCTTATGTTTCTATTCACCACCATATTTTATCATGGAGCTTAACTAAATTGATTACTTTATCATTCGTGTACAAATTAAATTACTCAGTACATGGGCCAAGAAATCCTTCTTGCTGATGTCTGCGCTATTTCCTGCTGCAACTTTACACCACGCGTCTTTTGTTTGATTAGCGGGCGGTCATACTGGAACCAATTTGTCGATGGCTCTTCCCTATTAAGCAGCAGCAAAAAGACAATCGTGACAGAAGTATTGCTTTAAGAAAGTTGGATGCAATAATTACAATTTACAGGAAAAAGGTGACATTCAAACGACCTAAGTAATTATACTCAAAATCTCAAAAAGAAAACTATACCGGCTGTTGGAATATACTTGTACATACATGCGTGTATCCAATGGTGCATATGTAAGTATAGTATGTGTATAAGAAGTGTGTCTGAAGCTCCTATAAGAAATATTGAAGTCCTCATAATCACATTATGTGATTTCCTATCTCTGATATTCAGATTTATTGTACTCTCTCTACATAATAAAACATACATAAAACAATTTAGCAGTTTAGCTAGTGCTAATTTGATTCTAAAAGAGTATCTACGTACTGAAAGTTAATTTATACATCCTTCTGATTCATTCATATAAAGTTAAGCGAAAATGTTTCCAGGGCCACCATACCGGTCCATAAATTCACGCAAAATATGTTCTAAAATTTTCTTTCATTATTTCTATCCTATGCCCAATGTATATCCAACATAGCTATATACCTCATCCAGATTGATGATGTCATTCATAAATCGGAAGGAGACAAATGGTTTTGTATATATTTTAAAAGTACCTTTCTAGGATAGCCTTGTTAAAAACTAAAGTGTGTCTTGAGATTTAGAGCAAGAACATAGATATTTAAGAGTGTTAATTGCCTTGAACAAAGAAGGGGTTTAACCATGTTGCGTAACTAAATACAATTCCTTAATGAGCTTAAATGGCATAATGCTATCATGTTTAATTTTCTACTATACTCTACGAAATTCCGAAGTTTCTCCATTATTATCTTTGAATAGTCGATAAAGATTTTGAAATCGCAAAAAAAAAAAAACGAATTGGTTCTAAAATATTAATATATAAAATGCTAAAAACTTTAAAAATTATCATCGGGGAAAAATTCGAAATTGTCTCAAAACAATAAAAATTGTACTAAAACCTTTCACCGTTAGAAACCGTATATCATGTTTCCTTCGAATTTTTGAAGTGGTTATATAACATTTAATCTCTTCACAAATCTAGACTGTTCCTACCGCCGCTGGAGATGCCGTTCAAAGCTGGGGCATTTTTTCTTACCAAAACTTTATTAGATCGGTTTCGGCAGCCTTAGTTTACATTACTATCCTTCTTCGACACTTTTTTCGAAGTTGTGGTTGGGCGTGGTCGAATTTCTAAGAGTTAAATTAGGAGTTTTTTTTTCGATTTCGAGTAGATGAGATTCAAATCGCCTCGATAACGAGATTAACAGGATTTATGTTTGGAGATATCTTGTTAACTCCAGTAATTAGTGAGATATGGGTAAGTATCTGTCGCATTATGATATTAAGAATAAACGCAGGACTAGCTTGTATTCAATACAATTATTCCCTTTTTCCTTGGATTCTTATATTACTTAGGAATTACATTATATTATATCAAAAACTATTTTTCGAAAGAGGGATTTCAAATATATGCTGTTTACTGCAACAGATTTCAAAGAAAATTGCACGCTCCGGATTCAACCTTCATCCGACGTCCTCTTCAATATAATAAAATGTGTCGACATCAAAGCACCATATACCCATGTGAAAGTGTCTGAAATTATTAGATAAATTACGTGTCCTGCTTGTTGCAGTTCGCCTTCAATTGCCAGCCATGTCTGCGGTCGGCAGTGAAGGCAGAAGAGAGTTTCTTACAACCACTAGCCGGAAGTAAAAATTGCGAAAATAAGAAAATGGAATACTTCAAAAGCAGCCAACAATTTGACCTTTACCAACGTCCATTTATGTTTGCCAATTGCCTCCATTCTACTTCGCCACGAGGGCGGAAAATCATTGGTATTTGCTGGCGTCAAATTTCATGCGCGTTTGTGGGACAAGTGCAGCAATCAAATTTGTTAGTAGTGCCTTCAATAGAGTACGGAATACAAGAAGGTGGGCAGGGGCGATATTTCTTGACACTTCAATTTGTTGCGGTTGCGTAAAATGTAAGCGATAATTTTATTACGCAGGACAGTTATCAAATTGACACAATATTTCAGGATGCGGAAGAAGTGCCTGTCAAAGAAAAGTTTTATGAAGAAAACTTAGTGAAAGTGCACTGGAGAAATCGCAACTTGCTTCGGCACTCTCAACTATCAGCGATCAATGTGTAAACACATGTAGAGAGATACACATTTCAATGGAACAACACTCAAAGCAATTAGCTGAAATGATTTTAATACGTGTATGTGTATTTGCTCTTGCACTAGGGTGTTTCGTACTGAAATAAATGGGAGGAATTTTCGTAGTAATGATTGTTAGAGCAAACTACTTGGATTAACCTATTACTACTAGAGAGGAAGTAAGGACAATAATGAAAATGTTTTAAGAAATACTGAAAAAAAGAGATTACAACAACAACATAAATGAAATAAAGGCTAATAGTACTAATATTCATATAAATTCCCATTGCTAAATCAGAATTCTGGAAATCATCGACATTGTGATCTCTGAATCTGAATGTATACACCTAAATTGGAAATCCGAGGAATAATGATCTCTAAAACCCCCCGTGAATCCGCCGCTGATACTACATTCAGCTGGGGTAATTCGTTCATGAATATCGCACGTTTTTGGCATTAATTTAAAGTATATTTAATATTATACTTTCATTTCATTTTGTTAAGATATCTTACATACATACCGATAAATGCGATATAAAGTCAAATGTATGTTTGAAAATCCATATACCTAATATATGGGAACTAGGAGTAGTATTGTCTTGATTTCATTCATTTTAGTTAAGGGGATACACTAATGTTTACAGGAGATAATTCCTGAATTGAATTAAGAGTTCTTATATATTGACCGATATATGCGGTATAAAGTCAACAGGATGTTCGGAAAAATGTATATTAGGTATAAGAGAAGTATTAAACCAATTTTACCCACTCTTGGCACAAGGAAATGCTGTTTTCACAAAAATACTGCTCCGAATTTCAAGACAAGAACTCGCAGGTGTCCATATATTTGGCCCCTGGGTCCTTAAAAAGTTATAGTCCAAATTCGACAAAATTCGTAAGATGAAACAACATGCCTATATGGCATTAATTCCTCAGAGTTTTATAATGATAACTTAATTTGTGTTCGAATTGTGTACAGTAAAGTGAAAGAATGAGATTATTTTTAAAAGTTGTTTTATATAAACATATGCATATGTATGTAAAGGGGTTTTCAATAGCTACGCTACAAAAGTCGGCCAATAGGAACAGTAAGCCATGCTATACTTTTTCCCGCTCTTTCGACATTTCTCCTCAGTAAGGTTTGCCATTTTATGATGAAAAGATATGCGATCCAACAACGAGTCGAAGCTATTAAAATTTACTACCGAAATCCGGAGTCAGTGGCCTCAACATTAAGAGCGGGGTTTTCAATAAGAGCGCTACAGAAATAAAAACGTTTTGAGTCACCATTTCATCCCGAGAAAAATTACAGTTTGGAGCGGTTTATGGGCCAGCGGCATCATTGGGCCAGACTTCTTCCGTGATGATCAAGACCGGCATTTTACTGTGAAAGGAAATCATTACAGCTTAATGGTAACCGAATATATTTGGCCTGAATTGGATGATATGGACTTGGACAATATGTGGTTCGAACAGGACGGCACCACAAGTCACACAGCAAATAATCGATTTATTGAAAACCAAGTTTGGTGAACGTGTTATCTCACGAAATAGTCCAGTCAATTGGCCGCCACGGTCGTGCGTTTTGACGCCGTAGGAAAATTTCTTGTGGGGCTATGTCAAGTCTATTGTTTATGCCAACAAGCCAGCGACGATTGATGAACTTCGTAAGATTATCGAACGTGTAGTTGCAGCATTATCGGCCGATTTATGCTTGAAAACCGTCGAAAATTGGGTTCAGCGTCAGGGCTTCGGCAAGCGTGCCCGTGGTGACCATGCAAAAGAATCGAGTTCCATACATAATGGCATCGAATGTATTTTCACGCTAATAAAGAGTTTCATTGATATTGCAAACCGTTTTTGTTTTATGTAAAACAACTCTCTCGCTCTTATTGAAAAACCCGTTATATATGTGGTGTATAACAGTAATGTTTGGGTAAAATAAAAGTTGGTTGTAATTGGTCAAGTTAATCCTGAGAATTCTTAGGATTTCACCTAAAGGTGGGTGGTGCCACGCTCTATAAAACCCTTTACTGCCATCTTGATTTTGAAATTTACTGCTTGTGGCGCATTTATACAGTGAGTTATTGTACTTTTAGTAGTTTTCAGTATAAATGTTATATAGGGAGTGGGCATGGTTATAATCTGGTTTTGCCCATTTTCAGATTATATGAAGAAGTGCTAAGCTAACTTTCTTTCAGCAAATTTGGTTAATTTGGCTTTACCGATTTAGAAGATACGTACATTAAGCCATTAAGAAGACGGGGCCACGCCCACTTTTAAAACAATTTTATGGAATAGGTGTCCCTCGTTACTGCGATCTCCATCTACCACATTACTGTTATGCATCTCAACTTTGTTCTTAGTTACCGCACTCTTTGAGTTTTCGTTTAATGTGCGTGGCAGTAGTCCTACTACGCCCATCTCCAATACCGACTTCCTTTAGGTGCCAAAGGACATGTACATATGTATATTTAGCAAGCTTTTCCAAGATATCTTAATTCTTACTCAAATTATCGCTTGCACTGACAGACGGACAGCCGACCGGATTTCAACTCCTCTCGTCAACCTGATCATATCATTCTCAATTAGTTTTACGTGTTACAATCAACCGTTAAATTAACACAACTATTACACTTCGAAAATATAAAAAATAATGGTCAAAATTATATAAAGAAATTTATCTTTACTGTAGAAATCGTTTTTGTCGATTCGTCTCAATCAAATAATTGGCAACGCCAATTCGAATTCATATAGACTCAAGATTATTTGATTCGTACATTGTCTTCATTTGATTCAGTGATAGGAATGATTGTCACTAAAATTTTTGTTAATTCATTGCACCCTCATTGGATTACCAAGGGGGTGTGGTTGGACGGTTTGTGTTGGAAACGTTCAATGCTAATATCTAAGTTATAATTTTTAAGAAATAGGTAACCCTTCGAAGTTGATATGTGTCGTAAAATATATTTCTTAAATGCCTCCCATGTTTTATTAACATATTCCAATCGTCAGTGAACGATATCAATTTGATAAAGCTAAAGTTTCTAAAGGGTAGAAATCGCTTATCTACAGTTGACGATTACGATAATAACGTGTCACCCTAATCTTCTATCTCCTCTCGGTCCCTTGCATCGATGTGAATGTAATGAGCTGAATACACTACCGCTAATTAACAGAGCCATTCAATTACTAATGTGTCTTCGCCTAATTCGCCAATATGTTCACTGGAGATAGATTTTAGTGCATTATAATTAAATAAATGCGCAGCAAAGCAGATTCTATGGAATATTAGGCGGAAAGTCGATGCAATAAAAGATTTCAGTGCAATGGACTAAATGATGCGTTAAGGCGCCTATAATATAAGAATAAATGGAGTAATTTCTCTCGTAATATGTTGCTAATCTGTTTTGTTGTCTTTACGAGCATTGGCATATGTGTACGTAAGTACCCAGATATGTAATTCTTTCCGTTTGGAATAACTTAGATACTAAACTTCAAATACTTCGCCCATTTTCGGCGACTACAAATATGAAGCCAATTATATTTAAATTATATTTAATAAAAGCATTAACGCGTGCTGAAAATGGAATAAGTATTCTTCTAGTTTAGGACTGTAGCAGGTTAGATAAATAGACTGAAATTTCGTGAGGCCGCGAATAAGCCCGCCTACAGCTTAGACGTCCGTCCGAAGTGAAAGCCATGACATCTATACTACTGTGATCAAATCGAAAGGTGAATTTTATCTATTTCATCTCCTTAAAAGTAATCTCCTCCCGCTGCACTACACTTATGCCAACGAGTTTTCCAGTCATCATAGCACTTGAAAAAAATACGCTGTCGTGTTGGCCATCAGAGCCTTCTTCGTTTCAGAGCTTTTTTCCTCAATTGAGTCAAAACGGTGTCCTCGGAGTGGTCATGTGAATTTGCTGAATAGCCAGAAGTTACACGAAGGTAAATCAGGCAAATGCGGTGGTTGCGGCACGATACTCGTATTAGTTGAAAATGTGGCGAAATGACCACTAATAACCAATGCAGTATGAGATGGTGCATTTTCGAATAAATTCAGACACAGTAAAAATCGAAGAATTCATTTTTAGAGCTTCACAAAACGTATATCTCAAACGCGTGAATAATGGTGGGCTTTCTCATCGGCCTTACAGTTTTCGACGATTACGTTGTGGCCAGGCACCCAGGGACTCAGGCAAGCTCACTGCTAGCGAGCTCAAGGACTTTATAGAAGCTCACTGTGAAATTTTAAAAAGTTTTAATGATGAAAGTACCAACTTCTGTTCTGACACAAACAATTTTTTTAGAATCCAACAGCACCATCTAAATTAAATGACTGCTTTATGACAGGATATGTACATCGATTAGCAAATGAATGACGCTAATGTTAGCATAAAATGATTACGAGAGCCTTAAGCCTCTCTAATATATTTCATTGATAGAGTTGTACTAAATCATCTGTTCATCCCAGAAAAACCAAACTGGAAGACACACGATCCAATACTTTGATGTAGTTTATTTGTGAAAATGAAAACGTCGACAAGGAATATTACATGGCCACGTGAAGGCGAATGTGGAGCATTCGACTTAGTTTGCACAAGAGATTGCAAATTAAATAATTTATTACATTTTATTATTTATGGCATTAAAGTTCGTGAAAGGGATCAGAAATATTACGAAAACAAAGTGTTCGGAAACTGTGTTTTAGGGATACAGGGATGCACCGATGACTACTAAGCTGCGTCGGTAGTGGACATTTCCAAATTTTAAGAAAAATGTTTCCAACAGACCCAAACGAATAAAGTAATTTCTATACAAATTATTTTATGACATCGTTCCTTGGTGAAAGAAAAGCTGAAATATATTCTACTTGTGAAAGACTAACAGAAGCGTCTCATTTAAATCAGTTTTAATGCTTTTGTCAGTCATGCAATAAAATCTTACACCGCGAAGGGTCAAACCGAATCCACGAGCTGAGCTCATGAACTGTGCTACCTTGACACCGCTAGAAAATACAATAGTTGGAGAAGACAACCGTTTCAGGCTTCAAACTTCCTTTTGAGCCGTCTGAAAACACATACACTTTACATACAAGTATGTATCTTTAGATCTTTTATTTATTCATTTGCACGCACGCCGGCGGAAGAATTGTTCTAATTAAATAATGTTTACGAAAATATTTGCAACATCACTTGAACAATTTGCTGAATGGAAGCTTAGTATCCGTATTTAAATAACTGTTTACAAGCATATACATATGTATGTATATATAAGGAATTTTTGCTTTCATGTTGCAGGATGAAATCGAGTGCCACTGCGTGGGTGAGGCGCTGATGCGTGTGCCACAAACACTGACAGTACCGGTGCAAAGGCTTAGCATCGCATCGGCGGGTTTGCCGCGCGTTCGTACAACTGGCCTAAAGAAGTATGCAGCCTCGTTGCAGGATTTGTAAGTAGGGAAATTGAGTCAACAAAAACAGCGAGCCTTATTTTGTTCTATTCCATTTTATGCTTATTCGCACCAATACAAAACCAAATGCCAATACGAAAAGTATACTGAAGGACTTGCAGCATCTGGAGTGCATCGAGGATGGCGCATTTGATGGCCTTAAGCTGCTGCGAACTATGTGAGTACATAAAGTAACATGGTAATGCTGTTCATTTAATTGCATAAATAGCTATATAAAATCATAAACTTTAGCATAAGGCAGTACAACATCCGCACGGATATAGCTTAATGCAATATTTAGACATACGAGTAGTACTGGTTCTGGTTCGGTTGAAAAATGTGTAGTTAGGCTACCATATCGTAAACTACGAGTATTTTGCTAATTGAATTTACCTTAACACCCTTTCCGTTCGTAAAAATTCCAATACCGCGAAATGTAAACGAGATTCCATTCATAACATTCTAGATATCTTAAATCGCAATGAAAACATTTATATACTTACACACATAAGTTTATTTTCTCTTGCTCTTCTAATGTGAATCATTCACAATGCCAATGCCTCCCAAAATTAATTGACTACAGCTCAAGAAATAAGGCATTTTTTTCGTGAGCAATTATTTAAGAGCTGGATACGGACCCTATATATGAAAACGATCATTAGTATCGTAAGAGTTTTATTCCGGTTAAGAGATCTTGATGAAACTTCGTACATATGTATGTATGTTCCTTGGAACTAAGAGAAGACTTGTATTGTAGATGGGCTGAATCGGAACATTGTTACGCCAACAAAATGCCCTTAATCCTATAACTCAGTAACTATTTCACCAATCTCAACCACATTTAGTTCATAACCTTCACTTATGTCAATGTGAAATTAGGCGTAATCGGATATATAGGAATATCAAAATTTTTTATTTCATATGATTCTTTCACTTCCAGCGTATATGTATATAACTCGAGACCCATTACGTTATAAAGATACCACTTGTCACAAAAACTATCTCTAATGTATACCATCTTAAAAATAAAAATGGTTTAAATCGAACCAGAATAGTTCAAATACATATCTAATATCATGATTTTCAAATTTCTGTTCGGCTTTGTGATATTTTATGTCACATAAGTAATGTAATTTAACGACTTGTAATACGTGATATTACATATATGATTACCGAAGTTGATGGTAATAAATACATTCGGTTTCGTCGCATATGCATGTTGAATCCTTAGCAGCATTTTGTAATTTAAAGTTTGCTTAGTTCCTTGGAAATTGCAAAAGCATAACATGTTCGGTTAAGCTCGAGTTAAGTCTTTTCTTACTTTTTGGAATAAAAACAAATACACATTTTCGATGTAAGTCTTTACTTTTGTTGTACGTTGCCCTGGTAAATAATAATTCCTGTAAGTAGAAATATTTACGGAATACTGAAAAGTTTTTAGATTTGCTCTTCAAGTACTTTTTAATTAATTGAAATAGTTTAAATACAATGAATTGTAGAGCTATTTATTTGTAAGCCGATTAACTACATTTCCATTAAAACAGAGCAAGCAATTCGGGTTGAATTGAGTTTATAATATTTTGAGATGGATCTTAAATCTTTAACGAAGAAATATAGAAATGTTAGGTTTATGTGAGAATTAAAGGCACCTAGGGAAAAGAACTTGCCACATTTTGACAACCTTCGGGCTTAGATCGGTAAGCAGGGGGTCGCGAAAAAAATAGACCACAAGTGGGTGGATGGTACAGGGGCAAGCTATTGCGCGAAGCATGATCTCTGGCGAACTTTTAAACTGCCGGCGTAATGCAGTAACTTCCAAACAAAAGCCAATAAAAGCAATAATCTCACATCGACAGAAAATATAAGTAGTTAGGAAGTATATAAGGTAGCTGCCGGAAATCGGCTGAATATGCATATGTATACTGGGTTCCGGAAAACGAAATGACCGTTGAGGTTGTCAAAATTGCAATTCGATTAGTACTAGTGCAGGAAATACGCAAATCTCTAAAAACGATACACAATGAAATTTCCGAAAAGGCTGACAGACAAATCAGGGTGAGATAGAAGTCATATTTAAATAACTCAACAGAATACGATTTTCAATGAATACTTGTACATGACTTATATTAATATAATTTAAAACTTTGTAACATTTATAACGTATGCAACCCCTCATAATGCTATTAAAAGTTTGGTATTGAAAACGTATCCTATATCGTCACTATCATATTTTTTGTAAAATAGGTATAAGCCTAGTTATCTAATTTCTCTTCTAACTAAGACAATACATTTCAATTTGCTATATTTTCAGCTATATTTCAAATGCACCAAAGTTGATGATTCTATCACAGGATGTCTTTCGTGGCATTTCGGAAACTATTAAAATAATGTAAGTAAGTTCAAATACTATCAGACATATAAATTTTCTTTAATAATATATTTATAAGATTGAAGTTTCATCACCCAAAGTGTAAAGATTTTCTAGTAATATTATTTATATACCAAATGCATACTATTAAGAATATGTCTGTTAATGATTTCGGTACCGAATTAAACCGACTCAGACCACATAAAGCCTATAGATATAATGTGGATCAAGCTTTCGCATGAGCTTCTGCTATAAAATTATATATAAAAGTCAATAAGCCGTTTAACGGCGTGCTGAAACTTGTACATATAGAATCTTCTATTTGTCAGTGAAACACCAAAGCTCACATCAAAAAGGAAAGTGAAACTCGGCCAATCATCGACCTAAGATGGAAGCGTCAATCATTTGCACGAGTGTACATAAATCCCCTTCATCGCATAGGCGAAATATAGTAATACTTAGAAAGCAAAATGATGTTAAATCGGAAAATTCGTTTGACATTCCGACAGATAGACTGCAATAATCCTCTTACTCCAGGTGAGAGCGTCCTTCACAATTTGTCAGCTTTGCGCAGTTGAGAGCAATGAAAATGTCAATAACAGACTGAGAGGAGTGTTGTCCTACCACAGAGTTGTATCGGTGTACACACAAGATAGTACTTTGTTTCGGACATAAAAAGAAAAAAAATATTTTTTTGTCTGAACCACATGCCATAACCCAGCGACATACAATTGTACAAGTTTACATATTACCTCCCTATGTTGTAGTTTTATAGTTTTATTTTTTTCGGCGTATGTAAAAAAGAATAATACTATAGATATTTTCTGTTTTCCACCTGGCCTTCGTCCAGTTGGGACATTTAAGTGATATATGCATTTATCAATTTAATCTACAAATCGTTTCTAAGCATAATTTCTAGGAAACAATAATCGCCAATCAACTTGAAGATGGATCCAAGCACAATATAAATTATAAGACATTATTGCTTAAAAATTTCGTGCATAGTTTACAAAAAACAATATACGGTGCCAGCTCGACTTCCAAGCATTGAAGGCGTTCTTCGGAAGGCATTCTCCGGAATGATTCTTGAATCCTCTCTGTCGTCTCAAAATTCTTACCTTTCATCGGCCTTTTCAGGCAAGGAAACAAAAGAGTGCCGTGGGCTGTAGAGATGCTGCGAAAGCCTTAGGATGCCGGCCTTGCTTAGGTAGCTGTTCACAAGAAAGGCGGTGTAAGCCGAGGCGTTGTCGTGTTTGTCCTGACTTTCCAGGCGCTCGGACAACTGATCAGCCGCACGTTCGTTAGCTAGGAGCGCTCTCTACCCAAACCAGTCGGTGCGCTTATGCTCCGAAGTACAGTCGCGGCGGAAGAAATTCAATTCTATTACTTTCTGGAAAAACCTTTTAGTACCTCTTAACTTACCCAGAGTGCGGGAGAAGTTTTCAAAAAACTGGAAATTGGTGGCAAGATTGCTACTACATACAAGTAAATATCAGAAAGTAGCAGTAGTTCAGAATAACATACGAGTATTATATAAAATAAAAATAAGTAAGTTAATCTGTGAAAGATGCTCACATGTGCTTCACCTCTCAGCCAGAATAAAACTGCTACCCAGCAATGTAACAACCTTCTTATGTAAATAACTGTATCACATATTTACAAATACATACACACTTATGACTAAGTGCTCAAAGAAAATGAAATTGACATCAAGTTGACAAGCGTGGTCACAAAAAAGAGAGTCGATTATTGTCATAATTTTTATAGGAAAGAGTTGAGGCGGGTGTAAATTGTAGAAATGTAAATATATAAATATTTTGTATTTAAAATGATGTCAGCACTTTTTTCATAGTTGTGGTTAGTTGCATATGGATGGGTGGTATCCCGCCGCTTGAAGAATGTCTACACTGCTTTTGAGATTATAATTAGTTTGTAATGAAAATAAAAACAAACTCCGCTAACGAATTTTTGCGGAAATACACCTTTAGGGTATTTCTGACATTGAGAGGCGTTTCCCTATAATCCACATAAAAGTAAACATACATACATAAACATACGTACCTACACAAAATTACTCTCATATTTGAAATAATTTCAGACGTATTATTAACAGTGGTCTAATAAGGGTGCCCGATTTGCGGCACATTCCACCGGCAAACATTTTACAAATGATGTGAGTATATTTTCTTTGTTGTAATATGATAATAAAAACGCAAAAAATCGTTTGTATTTTTCTTTTCGTAATTATTTTCAGTGATCTCGACAACAATGAAATCACTCGAATCGATAAGAATTCCATCAATGTTAAGACTGATCAACTGTAAGTATATTTAATACTGCAATATCAGCGATCAAACGAATTTTTATTTAGCTTTGTAATGTTCAAATATTTTTTGTAGAATTTTAGCAAATAACGAGATAAGTTATATCGACGATTCTGCATTTAATGGCTCCCAGATCGCGAAACTGTAAGTATTTTCAGATATTATTGAATCTAAACTATAGGGTCGTTCACTAAGTAAAAACGTCAGCTGGTCTTGTAGAGTTTTTTCGCAGCCAACTTCACACTTAACCGCCTTACCGTTTTATACAGTGCGCGAATTTTGGTTAGCCGCGCTCCTAAATTTTAGAGAAAATAACTATGCACGCGACAGTTTTAAGTTTCCTGTTTTTCTGAACAATAGATCTTAGGGAATATACATACATATAAAGTTAGCATGCATATAAAAACAAGAGCATAGCGAAACTAAAATAACAAATTTTAATATTTTCCGACAACTGATGCGAACTTTGGTTAGCCACAGTCTTATCTTTATCGTTTTTGCGGTAAGTTCTGTGTTTTTAATATATATATATTTTTTTTTTGAAGTTTTGTTAACTTTTACGCTGATTTCGTGATTGAAATCGCTAGAAAAAAATTTTTAAATGAAGTGGGAAAGCGCCAAATTGAAATTTTAAAGGAAAATGGTCTTTATATCAAAGCAATCAGCCGGCAAATCAAAAGGTCAGAGAAAGTCGTGAGAAATTTTCTGAGATTAGGAGATAAATATGGCATATCCAATAAAAAATCAAGGAGAAATACCAAGATAACTCGCGGGCAACTTAACATTATTAAAGAAGAAGCTTAAAGAAGAATTACTAAACTAAAATGATGAAAAAAGGCCTGATGGATTCAGTTGTTACTGACATGATCTGCACGAAAATAATCCTCCTAGAATGAGCCGTAATTTCACGGGTGGATCTGTGATGGTATGGGATGGGTTTTCCTACCATGGATAGCTTAAATAATGTTTTATTGTGGCGAAAATGGATTTGGAAAAATATATTGAGATATTGGATGATGTGCTCATTGAGTAGTTGGAGGATAACGTCGAAATTACTTTTACCTTTCAGCAGGACAATGCTAGCATCCACGCCTCCAAGAAGGCAAAAGAATTTTTTCCTTCGCGCTTTATACCGTGGCTAGGATGGTCAGCTAGAAGTTCGAATTTAAACCCCATTGAAAATGTTTGGAACATAATTGCAAGGGCTGTATATGCGAATGGGCGCCAGTACTTAGCCGCACAAGAGTTAAAAACAGCTAATTTGCAGGCGTGACTGGATCTGGACAAAGGTATACTGCAAAAGTTAGTGGACTCGATCGCAGTCTGAATTTTCCAAGTAATTAATAGGAATGGGGCTGCAACTTCATACTAAGCGCGTAAAATTTGCTAAACTTTTGTGAAAACCTCTTAATTTTCTAATTGTTTGTAATGCGGCTAAGTAAAGTTTGCGTATAGTTAAGTTATATTCTCAATATTTTAACTTTTTTGTTTCTGTAATACAATTTCAAATGTAAAAATAGTTTCTCTTTTACCAGTAACGATGTCTTGGAAAAATTCTAACTTCAGTTACTTTTGGCAATAACTCTTATGTGAAACCACCAAAAAGCATGTGTGGCTAACCACAATTCGCGCATTGTATTTGAACAGCTGATATACGAGTATAGTGCTTGTTTGGAAAGAAAATTTTTGGAATAGTTTTTATGTGCTGCCCTATCGAAGATCGAAAACAGCATTTTAGTAATTTTTTACTTTTTTACTATCCAAAGAGTAAAAATGCAGTTCTAGCAAAACGAAAGTTATATTGTATGTACGGGAAAGATATGTTGACCGAACGCCAATGCCGAAATTGGTTCGTACCGGCAATTTCGATCTAGAGGATGCACCACATTCTGGAAGGCTTGTTAAAGCCAATCTGTGAGATTGCTGAATGAATATTAAAAAAATTGTGTGATTAAAAAAAAAGTAATTACTTAGCGAACGACCCAATACGCTGTAAAGTTGAGCATTGAAAGCTAAAAATTATTATTTTTGTTTAAAACTAATGAGTTGCTAAACCTGATAATAACATTCATTTGTTTGCTTTCTATTAAATTCGCCTAGCAGCAAACTTAGAAAAGAGACTACATATAATCATTTTTATGATTTTTTTCAGAACTTTACGACAAAACCGAGTTTTGAAGGACGTCCATCCAAATGCTTTCAATGGGATTAGCATACATGTATTGTAAGTTTTATATTTCTAACCGAGACAAATAACGAGGCACTAAGAAATAAACGCAAAATAAATTTCTCCCCTGTCAGATAGCTTATACAAATGTCGATTAAGAATCTGATTTAACAGAAACTCAAATAGAAACGGCATTTCTCAATTGCCTTGAATGATATCTCTTTGGTTATTAGCCGTTAACAACTATAGAAATTATCTACATTCATATAAAATATTAAATAGCATAAAATTATTTATTTCGTTGGCGTCTTGTTGCTTTGGTTTCAATGCCGCGTCAACGTACTCTAATTCTCACACGGAAATCTCATTTATCATGGCCTTATGAGTGTGACATTACGGTCGAATATTTGAAGAAATATAGACCAATGGTTCCTTTTGCCCATAAAGCATGCCAAACAGTGACTTTTGAGGAGGTAACGGCGTCTCAAAATCCATTGAAAAAAATAATGCATAAAAAATTTTGTGGAACGACATAATTTGGACGTCAAAATTTCAATGTTCTTCAAATTCAAAGTGGTGCATCTTTTTAGCGCTGTCTACCGCTGTCGACATACATATACCGAATTAAAGCCTAAAGTCTCAGCTAAACGATAAAAATTCAGCTGCCCCAAATTGCCCCCCTTGAAAAACCAATGTCAGAATGTCACGAAGATGTAAAAAAGTTGCTAAAAGAGACTTGATAAAAGAGAATTTAGTTGTATGGGAGTTGGGCGTAAAAGTGGGCGGATATTACTGAAATTTAACACCAACATATATAATGTCATAAATATGCTATGTACCAAAAATCAGTGCTGTAGGTCAAAAATTAAGTTTCAACCTATATGAGAGGTGGGCGTAAAATACAATTTTTAAAAAAAATTTTTCATTTTTTTCTTGATTGGAATCCAAAACAATGATGAACCAAATGTCATTGTCCTGCGACAACTCCTTATATTTTTAGCCGCAGTATGCACTAGCAGAAACCTATGCGCGGCGTCTCAACGATGCCTTGTGGATTACCAATTCTTCAAATGTGACAATTTTGTTTATTAACGTAATCATCTAACCAAAAGTGTGTTTCATCGCTGAACAAAATGTCCTTTTGAAAGTTGGTATCAGTGACCATAAATGTTTTCATCCCATTCAACGAACGTGATACAACCTTGTTGTTCGTTCGGCTTCTTGTACGAGTTGGATTGTGCAACCCCGAGCGCAGTTGGACTCATGCCGGTTATCTACTATAACGTGGTCCATGGCTACTCAAAATACGGACTCTGCTGTGCGGTTATGTTGACCGACTATTGGACGTACGTTTATTACCATTATTTTGCTAATACTCTCTAAAATACGCACTAAAAGTGAATTCTTCGTTTTTTACTATGTCTGAATTTATTGAACAAAGAAGTGCTGATCATTTCACCACATTTTCAACTAATACGAGTATCGTGCCGTAATCACCGCATTCGCCTAATTTACCTTCGTGTAACTTCTGGCTATTCAGCAAATTCCCATGAACACTCCGAGGAGACCGTTTTGATTCAATTGTGGATATAAAAGCTGAATCGGTGAAGGCTCTGATCTCATCACAACGATGGATTTTTCCAAGTGCCATGATGACTGGACAAAATTCACCTTTCAATTTGTTTGGTATACTCTATATTCTTGTTACAAACTAAAAAGTAACCAGAAAGTACAGTTTCTTCTAATTTAGTGTTTAAGCTTTACATAAGGCTTCATGTTAAGTACATTCCACGTATAGTTGTCTCAATGGCTCCTTTTAAAGGAATTTCAACTGATGTGCGAAACTTGGTTTTAAAATACAGGGTGACGCGCGAATCCTGCAACAAAAACAGATTGTAACAATTTTTTTTTGTAGGAGTATTCGAATTACATTTTTTTTATTTCGCAGTATTTTTTTTAAATTAATGCATGGGATACAAAAATATGATTTGGATAGCATGCTTTGCAGTCTGTCGTTTCCATTCAAATGGGATTTTGACGGCACTCCCATGATTAGATGGACTATTATGAGACGGCAAAAGATGTTTCCCGAATCTGGATGTTCGCGTTCAAGACAAAATCGTGGTTGTTGCATCAATTCAGGCAAATCCAAGAGTTTCGACTTTCAACCTATCGACGCAACCTGGAGTCAGCAGACTATCAATATATCGGATACAAACCGGTTAAACCCTCTAGACACCAAATTTTCAACTTCTGCGTTGACATCGAAGTGCTGCTCAGCTAATGCGTGTCCCATCGATAAAATCAAATTGTGGGTGGGGTATAAGTTCCAGCCAATTATTTTGATTGTATCCTGAACCAATTTTGCCGTGGCTTCTGGCCCATTTTGGTCCGCTTTCGATCAATGCATATATCAGCGATTAGTATTAACAGTTTTAGAAGCTCATGATATACTATACCCTTCTAATCCCACCAAATACTGGACATTTTTACCGAATTTCGCCTTCTTACCCAATCGATCTACAATTTTTTTATGGTCGATGTTGTTGTCTCGGATTAACCCATGATTTTCAACGTTAAGATTCTTAAAATAAATCAATTTTTAACCGCCAGTGACAATTATTCGATATATAATAAAAACTGATTTTGTTTCATGTCTTTAAAGCAAAATTTAACAAGCGTTGTTTTGGTTTTCCAAACAAGCGAAATTATCGTATGTATATGGAGGGAATCAAACCCCAAAATAAACCACGAAACGGAATTTCACCTAGAATGGGTGCGCAGTTCCATTAAGGTGTATTGTCAGGTCATACTTCCTTACTACCAATGAAACTTTGGAAACAAATTATTATCAAGAAACTCCATTTTTCGATAGTCCAGTTCAAAATTTTAAAAAATAACTAATTGTATAAAATAAATTAAAATTTGCTATACAATAAAAAATAAATGTTAATGTATCGACTAAAGAAAAAGATTTTACAGATGGTTTTTGTATTACGATTCGTGCGCCTCCCTGGCCTAAAACGGAGAAAAAATCTGCAATATCAAAACTTATTAAAAATTTGCCTAAATCAACGGCATAAAAAATATTAAAACTTTAGAAAAATAAAAGTGTTGAAAATAAACCGCGGACTGGTCGATCGAAAAAGCTTGGTCGGAGAGATGAATCTTACATTAAAAGAAATTGACAATAACCCACAAATATATGCATATTTTACATACATATAGGCGTACATATATATTTCTCAACAACATTTACTAATCGATATTCCGATTTCACTGATATCTCAACTTATATAGTAAATATCATATGAAACTATTCTCTTTTGTTTGTTGAGAGAGCCCATGATCACATGCAGAAAGCGAACTAGTACCTGAGTTTTTAAAATATCCATTTTACACATTTAACCATCATTTAATAAAAGCGCTGATATCGAAAAACTATATCATTTATTTAGCCGGCATACAACTGACCGACCAAAATCAAATTCTTATATCCTAGAGACTACAAAGAGTTAAAGAAATAATATTCGGCAGTTACTTCTAGATAGAATATTTAGGACGATCTAACTATGGGAATAGTTCGATATGCCAGAAAGTTTACCCTTATATGTGAATATTTAATCCAAATTATTTATCTTTGTACAAATTACTGACGAATATTTTCTTTCTTCTAAATCTTATATTTTGACACCTAAGAGACCTATCTGGCACTTCGTTGGTGAGTTTACCTCCGGCGGGCTTGCAGGACATTGAGGAATTGCGCATTGAAGATGTACAAACACTCAAAACTATTCCATCCATATATAATTTTAAGGTAAGCTTTACTTGCTTTCGCATAATTGTTCGGCAGACTTTATCTAAGATTTTATTACGTGCAATTTCCGTAGAATTTACAAAGAGCATTTTTGACACATTCCTTCCACTGCTGTGCATTCATATTCCCCTCGCGCCATGATCCCCAACGACATGCTGAAAGAATGAAAGAAATTGAAAAGTGGCAGCAGCGCTGCAAAAAGAATGACAATGATAATGACAGCGGGGATTTTTTGGAGATGACCACTGGAAGTGGAATCAGTGACAGCTTAGATAAGATGAGAGCAAAAGAGACTGAAAATGATTACGATGGTCGTATTTGGGGCGCCAATGGTGGTGGCATGAGTCCACCTTATGGTGGAGGAGTTTTCTACAGGTAAAATAAAAATTACTGTACTATATACATACAGTATTGGACAAAACTAAAGCACCCCTTACTGTGGATTTTTTTTATGTCTAAATTTTTGAAAAATATAACATGACTAGTTGGAGAATTAATATAGGTTACAGTTACGTACATTTTCATTTATTCATAAAAAAGTATAACATTTACCAATGTTACCATATAACATTTTACCAAAATAGTACCACGCGACTGTAAAAGTACGTTATTCGTTGAAGACGTTAGTAATAAACCGTTACAAATATTATTGAGACATTTTGTAAAAAGATTTTTGACGTCGTCACTGTTCAGTTGCGATTTAGAGTTTAAAATTCAAGATTGGCGGAAAACACTTATTCAGCCGACTTTACAAATAAAATAATAAGACTGGCAAAACGATTTATCTCAACATAAAATTAGTTAAAAATATTCGGTGGTGCCACGATTAATAAATAAATTTCAACAATCTGGCAATGTACTTTTTCGGCATAGCTGAGGAAGACAGCAAAAAACTTCATAAAGAGACGATTCATTGATCAAAAGGGTTACCCAAATTTATCCTACAGTCTTTTCCAATCAAGTACAGAATACTTTTGTTTACTAATTAATGCACGAATAATTAGAAGACGAGCTGCTGAGGGCGGGTTGTCCTGTTGGCGTCCCGCAATAAAGTCCTTTACTTCATCAAAATATTGAAAGATTAAACTCACATTTGCGACAGCTCATCTTCATTCTTTCTTCTTTACTGGCGTAGACACCGCTTACGCGATTATAGCCGTGTTAACAACAGCGCGCCAGTCGTTTCTTCTTTTCGCTACGTGGCGCCAATTGGATATTCCAAGCGAAGCCAGGTCCTTCTCCACTTGGTCCTTCCAACGGAGTGGAGGTCTTCCTCTTCCTCTGCTTCCCCCGGCGGGTACTGCATCGAAAACTTTCAGAGCTGGAGTGTTTTCGTCCATCCGGACAACATGACTTAGTCAGCGTAGGCGCTGTCTTTAAATTCGCTGAACTATGTCAATGTTGTCGTATTTCTCGTACAGCTCATCGTTCCATCGAATGCGATATTCGCCGTGGCCAACGCGCAAAGGACCATAACTATTTCGCAGAACCTTTCTCTCGAAAATTCGTAACGTCGACTCATCGGTTGTTGTCATCGTCCAAGCCTCTGCACCATATAGCAGGACGGGAATTATAAGAGACTTATAGAGTTTGGCTTTTGTTCGTCGAGAAAGGACTTTACTTTTCAATTGCCTACTCAGTTCGAAGTAGCACCTGTTGGCAAGAGTAATCCTGCGTTGGATTTTCAGGCTGACATTGTTGGTGCTTTAATACTGGTTCCGAGATAGATCTACAACTTCAAAGTTATGACTGTCAACAGTGACGTGAGAGCCAAGTCGCGAGTGCGACGACTGTTTGTTTGATGATAAGAGATATTTCGTCTTGCCCTCGTTCACTGCCAGACCCATTTCTTTTGCTTCCTTGTCCAGTCTGGAGAAAGCGGAACTAACGGCGCGGATGTTGAGGCTAATGATATCAATATCATCGGCATACGCCAGCAGCTGTACACTCTTATAAAAGATTGTACCTGCTCAATTAAGTTCTGCAGCTCGAATAATTTTCTCCAGCAGCAGATTGAAGAAGTCGCACGATAGGGAGTCGCGATGTCTGAAACTTCGTTTGGTATCGAACGGCTCGGAGACGTCTTTCCCGATTCTGACGGAGCTTTTTGTGTTGCTCAACGTCAGTTGACTATTAGTTTTACGGGGATACCAATTCAGACATCGCGGTATAAAGGCAGCTCCTTTTCGTGCTGTCGAATGCAGCTTTGAAATCGACGAAGAGGTGGTGTGTGTCGATTCTCCTTTCACGGGTCTTTTCCAACATTTGACGCATAGTGAATATCTGGTCAGTTGTTGATTTTCCAGCTCTAAAGCCACACTGATAAGGTCCAATCAGTTTGTTGACGGTAGGCTTTAATCTTTCACACAATACGCTCGATAGAATCTTATATGCGATGTTGAGGAGGCTTATCCCACGGTAGTTGGATCAGATTGGGCATAGCATACTTAAATTCCAATCGTTTGGGCATGCTTTCGTCCGAACATATTTTACAAAGAAGCTGATGCATGCTCCTTATCAGCTGTTTGCCGCCGTGCTTGAATAGCTCGGCCGGCAGTCCATCGGCTCCCGCCGCTTTGTTGTTTTTCAGGCGGGTAATTGCTATTCGAACTTCTTCATGGTCGGTTCGGCCGGTTCACCTTCTCCTGGCGTTGTACGTTCACTGCCATTCAGCAAGCTGGGGAAGTGTTCCCTCCATAATTTAAGTATGCTCTGGGCATCGGTGACTAGATCACCTTTGGGGGTTCTACAAGAGTATGCTCCGGTCTTGAAACCTTCTGTAAGCCGCCGCATTTTTTCGTAGAATTTTCGAGCATTACCCCTGTTGGCCAGCTTATCAAGCTCTTCGTACTCACGCATTTCCGCCTCTTTCCTTTTCTGTCTGCAAATGCACCTCGCTTCCCTCTTCAACTCTCGGTATCTATCCCATCCCGCACGTGTTGTGGTCGATCGTAACGTTGCGAGGTAGGCAGCCTATTTTCTCTCCGCTGCGACACGGCTCTCCTCGTCGTACCAGAGCTGTTATTTTGCATTTTTCGAAAACCAATGGTTTCGGTTGAAGCTGTACGTAAGGAGTTTGAAATGCCGTCCCACAGTTCCCTTATACCGAGTTGTTGACGAGTGCTCTCAGAGTGCAGGAGTGCAAGCCAAGTAGAAAATCGTACGGCTGTCTGTTGTGATTGCAGCTTCTCGACGTCGAACCTTCCTTGTGTTTGTTGACGTGCATTTTTTGCTGCACAGAGGCGGGTGCGAATCTTGGCTGTAACAAGATAGTGGCCCGAGTCGATGTTAGGACCTCGGAGCGCACTCACATATAAAACGCTGGAAACGTGTCTTCCGTCTATCACAACATGATCTGTTTGTTGGCTTTTCGAACCGGAGACAGCCAGGTAGCTTGATGGATTTTCTTGTGCTGGAATCTAGTACTAAAGATAACCATATTTCGGGCCACGGCGAAGTCGATCAGCCTCAATCCATTTGGAGATGTTTCGTCTTGGAGGCTGAATTTACCGACCGTAGTGCCAAAGATACCTTCTTTGCCCACCCTGGCGTTAAAGTCGCCAAGCACGATTTTGACATCGTGGCGGGGGCATCTCTCATAAGTGCGCTCCAACACTCATAGAGGCATATTTGGTCACATCGTCCTTCTCTTCCGTCGGGGCGTGGGCCCAAATCAGCGATATGTTGAAGAACCTCGCTTTGATGCGGATTGTGGCTAGACGTTAATTCACCGGAGTGAATGATAGTACTCGGCGACGGAGTCTCTCTCCCACACCAAACTTGCGCTCCTTTATATGGCCACTGTAGTAAATGCCACAAGGACCTACTCGTCTCTGTCCTTGTCCCGTCCATCGCATTTCTTGGACGGCGGTGATGTCAGCCTTTATTTTCACGAGGACATCAACCAGCTGGGCAGCGGCACCTTCCCAATTAAGGGACCGGACATTCCAGATGCATGCCCTCAAATTATGCTATAATCCTAAATTCGTTTGCCATGGTCGTCATCAAAATGGGGATCACTCATCCGAGGCTTGTTGTTCCATTTCATTGTTTTTTTTTTTTTTACGTGGCGGGTCCCCAACCCACCTCACAACCCTGGGGAGGGGATAATTCGCCTTCTTACTTTAGCTCGCCTTCAAACGGATATTTTTTTGGCTATCCAGATGATACTTGGTCTAAGACCGAAAGTCGTGAGCTGCTTGGGTCATATGTAAAATAATCGTTTCTGGCCACTCCCAAGTGAATGGTGATCAGAGAACTTTCCTCACTTGCGTGAACTTCTACACATGACTCCATCCTCCTTGATTGGAGTATTCAGAAATCTAATGCCATTTTTATATCAGACAAATCAAAATATAATATTAAAAAAACGAATGGCATAAGATGTCTGACAAGGCCGAAAGGACAAGGACTCAAACCTTAGTATTATATTGCGACCATTAAATATGGCGGTGGTAATGCTATAGTCTGGAGCTCTTTCTCTGGGCACGGGACTGGAACTATTCATATATTAAATGGAATTAGAGAACGGGATGCTACCATATGTTGAAAAGGATATGCCACGATAATTGTTGCTCCAGCAGGACAATGATCCTAAACATAACTATAGGCATTGAAAAACTTGGTTGCGAAGTTATAGAGTTGATGTTTTAGATTTGTAGGAGTAATCACTCGATCTCAAATCCATCGAGAACTCATATATATATTTTCCCGTAGTTCCTAGGTGGAACATAGGGCCTCGAGAACTCATGGAAGATCGTTAATTTCAAAATAAATATGGAAAACTGTAAATCCAAGGATCAACCTTTAGAACCTGAAAAAATTGCTTGGAATGGCATACCACATGATATATAGTAAATAATTCAATTTCTTCTTTGCCTAAAATATGTGTTTCAGTTACCCAAAATAAAGGATTAGCTACTATTTTTTAATTTTCAGATATTATTTTCAAACCGATGAAAAGCTTTATTTTAATAAAAATTAAAAAGCAACGCATTGAAAAAACGTCAAAATTTTACATTTATTTATTTATTGTCTGAAAACCGCTAAGGTCTAGCTGAACCATAGTAGGGGGTGCTTTAGTTTTGCCCAATATTGTACATATGAAGAGATCAAAACACTATTTTATTGAGGATGTTGCTATAGCAAAGTTTTGTTAGTGACTAAATAAAAAGAGAAAACAAAGCATGCTGAGCACAGGCAGCGAATTTGTATAAAAAATACCCGTGGATTACGCGCGGCAATTCAAACGGTGTGTACACATCTCTATGTACATACTTTCATGAACATATGTATGTACATGCATAAAGAGAATTTTTTATTGTTTTCGTATTGTTTTAGTCTTCATACTTACAACATATTTTAATAAATGTAAGCATCTAATAAGAGGATTCAGAAGTGGCATAGAACTCACTGAAAGTGCTGGAGATGTTTTGCAGTGGAATTAAATGAAACATTTTGTAGGATAAACCTTTATGCAGAAAGTGACATAATTTCAGTTTTAAAAGAGAAGTATTTAGTCGTTTATAATCAGTGTTTGTTTAACTCTTTTGATTTCATCCATAATAATGTTTATTATTGCGCCGTATTCCGCCAATGGAGTCAGGGTTAGAGGTTCTTATGACAGATATTGTGCTTTTCTTCCAATCATTGATTTTAATATATGACTTCTAATAGTCACACAAATCGTTAGTACTATCAATCTACAAATTGCTTTCATTTTTATTGACAACGACAGCAGTTTAGCCCGAACCGATTTGGTTGTAAACAATGAAGAGAACGAAGCCGAAACAGAGGTGAATGACTACTTCGCGGAAGAATTTGGTACATTTCACTCGGTAATCACTATAAACCCTGATGTCATTCAAACCGACGAGTATTGCGGAAATTTTACATTTAGGTGAGTTCAAGAAGATAAGTATCTAATTAAGTCTGTAAGTAAGTTAGCATGCAGTTACAACACTTGTTTTCATTTACTATTGTTCACAATGGCATTGTGTCCCTCACAAAGCTTGTGGAGCGAAATCAGTCCACAAGTATAATACAAGTATTTGCATCTGCAATATTAATTTACCCACCTTTAGGTGAAATCCATGCCAACTTTTTCCTAAAAAGCTTTGAAATTATACACTCGAACTTAGCCCTTCTTTACTTGTTTTAATGATTTTTATAGTTATTTTATTTACAATTACTTATTATTAACCTAGAATCGAATTCACAAATATTCGATTCGCTTAATATAATAATATTTTGAACGCAAAATGGATCAAATCGAGTCATACCTTCTCATGAGTTCCAGATATCGAATGCATTGAATTATGTCACTCTGATCGAGTTTAGACCATTTATTTGTTCAAATATGGGATAAATTTATAAAATTAGTTTGGCGTGCTATTATTTTTACCGTCGATATGTAATCAATATATCGACGGCAAACTTTACAGTGATCCGTTTCTTTTTCTTTTACTGTTATTTTTCGTAGAAAACACGTAGTGGAGTGTTACCCCATGGCAAACGCCCTCAACCCCTGCGAAGATGTTATGGGCTATCAATGGTTGCGTATCTCTGTATGGATTGTTGTAACCCTTGCTGTGGTGGGCAATGTGGCTGTGTTGGTTGTATTTATTTCCATTAGGTGAGTGAACAGTTTATTTATACAATTCATTACTTTATATATAGAATATTACATATTTACAAGCATATTACCTATTTTCCCCATCGCTCAGGTCAGAGAATCCATCAGTGCCGCGATTCCTAATGGGTCACTTGGCTTTTGCGGATTTATGCTTGGGGTTGTATTTGCTGCTGATAGCCGCAATCGATGCGCATTCCATGGGCGCCTATTTTAATTACGCCTACGACTGGCAATATGGTATGTATACATACATATGTACATACATACAGGTATAGTATATTTACATATGTGCATTAATAGGACAATGGCTCAGTGGGAAACTATTTTAAGTCGTCACTTATTGTCGTGGAATGTTTGTTTTATACCCTTGACAATATTTTCAACATTTTGTTTTTAAACAATTTCCTATTAGTACGAGTCGGAGTAAATATGTTATAGTAAAACCCTGTAATGTGGGCTAAAGATTAGCATACTTCTATCACATACAAGTATTCTTTTTTTTAAGAATTTTATATCTAGAAAATTATTTGGGGCATTTGTCTTATTTGCATTGGCACCTTCAAATTGTTCTTCAGTTAAATCAGGCCATCATGCATTTAAAGGCCTGTTGATTGAAACATTCTAATTACGTGGCAAATTCATTGCAGGGGCCGGATGTAAGGCCGCTGGCTTCCTAACGGTTTTTGCCAGTCATTTGTCGGTCTTCACCCTGACGGTCATTACCATCGAACGTTGGATGGCAATTACGCAAGCGATGCACTTGAATAAACGCATTAAGCTCCGAGCTGCCTGCTATATTATGGCCGCCGGCTGGGTATATTCTGTTGTGATGTCATTGTTGCCACTCTTCGGTATCAGCAACTACTCGTCGACGAGGTGAGTACCAAAATAATAACAATGCTCTTGGTTAATTTCTATTCGGTTATATTCTGCACGAGTAAGTTCAAGCCACATACATAGACACTTTTTCACCACGAGTTAAATGGTCTACTCTGATAGAATATAAACATTTTTTACATGGATATATACTCGCACATAGATGTGTTAATTGGGTGCATAAACGGCTTCGGAGCTAAATTGAATTTCAAGTCAGCTGTGTTTAGAAACTGTTTTTTGACAAAAGTTTTATCCAAATTTATTATATTTTCTTCCTCACTTTAATTAATTAAAAATCGTGAATAAAATAAATAAGAATGAACTAAGTCTCCTCCATGAGAATTTCGATTTTTATTAGAGACTATTTTTATCACGATAGGCTTGTGATTTATTTGAATCAGTTACCCTTATTGGAACAATCTATGACTATCAATCA
Organism: Bactrocera dorsalis; assembly: GCF_023373825.1. Classification (NCBI taxonomy): domain Eukaryota; kingdom Metazoa; phylum Arthropoda; class Insecta; order Diptera; family Tephritidae; genus Bactrocera; species Bactrocera dorsalis. Next base: position 80,577,870 of record NC_064304.1, read on the forward strand.
TACGCATGTAAAAATAAAGAAACGGTGAAATATGTTTTCTTTTTTGAAAGAAAGATCTTTAACAAGTTGCTTAAGTGTGATTGAAAATTTGGTCAAGATAGAACGCCGTTCCGCTGTGAAACCTTGGTCAGCAGGACCTATGTATGTTTTCATATTAAATAGCTTCCTAAATCTAAAAAGTGCTTTGAGCCCAGCACATATGTATTTGTTGAGGTGGATATTATCAATTCTAGCTGTCTTTCCTTATTCTTCGAAAATATGACTGCTGAGATGCTTCAACGTCAGTCATATAAAAGCTGGACAATGGTAAAGAAAGCGCCTTGATGCTTCCACCTCCTTCCTTCCTGCAAATAACTTGAAGAATAATAGAAACAAATAGTGATGTAATGAATTTAAGAATGAGGGGAGACAACTGTCAATTGGTTTGAAAATAAGTATTCTGTGTTTCCTGTTCTCATTCTGAAATTCATAATGTCACGCTTAAATTTTAGTGGTGTATGCTTGGTCACATCTATCACAGTCTAAACCAAAAACATTAATTGTAAAAGCATGGCCTAAACTACATACATATATCTGTTTCATTCTTGATACAACTTTGACCATTTTCGGCTGGCAAGATTTTTACTTTCGCGATTTGGGGGCAACAAGAATTTGCCCCGACCAGGACACGACTAAAAACCCCAAAATTGATACAGTTAGGAGTTCTGACCAGAGACTAAGTTCTGATACCACGGGGAGAAGTGAGTCGTCGGGGTTCGTTCTAATTTGCTTACTGTCAATATGGCCGGGTGCCGCGCACAGACTATGGCAGAGATTTTAAGTGGGCCTCGAATCCGCCATGGTGGAAAATACACTTATTCCACTAACTAAATGATCACGTTTTGCTCCGAAGTTCTCTTGAGGAATGTACAAAATAAATACCAAATGATACCCAAATTAGAAACTTGATATCCTTTTGCAGAAATTACTACCATTTTTCGTACATACATATACACTTATATACATAAATTTTTCGACTCGAGGAGCCAACTGCTGGTCTCAAAGTGAATTAACCCAAAGCTGGATGAGTGCTAGTATGTGGCTTTGACATTTTAGTCGTTCTGCAACAGCCAAACACGTCCAATATTTATTGTGATATTTTGGTCATGATCCATATTTAGAATTTATAGATCTTCACAGTATATATATTCCGCCAGTGTTCTTGAAAGGAAGATTAAAAAATGGGTTTCATTATTTGTTTAATTTTTGTTCGTTTTCGCAAGAGGACTGAAGAAAAGCGTCACTAGCTTTGAAGAAAAATAATTCAAAGAAAAGAAAGAAGCAAAAAAAAAGAAATGCATTCCATTCTTAATAGGAATCACATTAAACTTATTTTTTTTAATGCTTCGTTCCGGCGTGTCGCGGATTTCAATACAAATCGCGCGATTCGGGTTTCAAAATGATTAAATATTTTGTGATATGGATCGCGATCCATCAATATTGCATTCTAAACAGTTGTGGGATCGATTCAAAATCAATGAATCTCATTTGGGCAATTCTAAACAGCCAATTTACAAACATACTTACATATGCAAGTGGAATGTGTAGCAAGCGTCTAACGGTAGAAGTCTTCAATAGTAGCTCAAGTAAATGTGTAATTTACATGCATGGAATAGCAGATTATAACCATTTACAGAGTAATTAATAGGCATGCATTTCACGGTTATATACACCTCTTATACATTTGTGTCTATATACCATATACATATGTAGCTAGTTAGTCGAAGCATTATGCACTTTTGTGGTTCATTTGTGGTTTGAGGTTGAGAGTGAATTATGGACAAACGCCATTCGTGCATTTGTGTGCATTTATAGCAAATAACCGTATATCAGCCGATAAACCGCAAGGGATGTACATATCTTAAAAAGATCCTCTGAAAACTTACTTAAATCCCATAAATATCTTTCGAGTTATTCGATATTTAACACAGTTCTGGAAACTTCAAATAAGTTTTCTCAAAACTATATTTTTTGAACTGGCGACTACTGCAGCTCGAAAACCGCTCTCTGTAGATTTCAATGAAATTTATACTGCATTTTGAAAAAATGGACCATCTGATAATCAAACAATTTTCTTTTTTTTCTAATGTTAAGTGATAAGCACAAACAGCCATTACTTTGAAAATTATTATTTATTAAAATTTCTGCCAAGTCAAGTCAAGTGCTCTACTTATTTTTACTTTTATAAAATAAAATAATTTACTAATAAAAAAAAACAAACAACAACAATTGTAATTTATTCATGGCTCTGACTACACCTAATCCCTTAATATGAATAACGTAGGTTGCCTTTCATATTTCGGGATTAGAGATATAAAATAAAAAATAACACTCTGATTGAGGTTCCTCCAAAAATATCTTTTAAGCGTATCAACTGCCTCTTTAGGTGTCACAAAACGTTACCTCTTACTTTATTTATTCGTATGGGAATAGAATGAAGTCGTTCGATGTCTTAAAACACCCAGTCGACTGCTGTACGAGTATACTTTCGATGTCATACGCGTAAGTCCACAATCCATTTGTCACGATGTCATAGATGTGTTTCGAAGCGATTTGACAAATTGTAACAGTTCCAACGAGAAACAATTTCTAAATCTCACGATAGGTCAGATGAAGATGTTACAATAACACTTTGCGCCAAGCAATAGTTCCTAAAACAACAAGTGATTTTGGACGATCTTACCGAAATTCATCTTGGAGTGATCTACGACCTCTATTGGATTCACCATACTATTGATAAACACTGTTCCTTAATGGAGCTTTATCGTCAAAAATTGAATCAAGTTCAATGCACTCTTGATGACTTAATCCATGCCGAAAGTTGTAAAAATAAACGCGCGAAAATGTTCGAGATTTAATCCCATTATTTGGTTAAGAAAAATACTTGGAGTTACAATACAAATAGCGCTCGTAGAGTCAACCTAATGATACTAAATGCATACTCCATTAAACAAGCATACAACCTGCAAAATTTACAATATTCAGCTATCGGTTATGAACTATAGAATTTAGCAACCAATGACACCAATACATTGCCTCGACAAACCTAATATCCCAATATTTAATTTAAACTGTATGTTATAATAAACGAGTTAAGACAAGGTAACTCAAAATTCTTGGGTCCTGCCTTGATTAACAGGAAGCAGCACCCATCTACAAATGTGTCCGGCAACTTCATAATAAGACTTAAGAACAGTTTATACTAAGAGGTACCGGTTGCAGATTAAATAACTCAAAGTCTGTACTTCAAAGTTGGTTAGCTTTTCGTTCATTGTAATTTAAATTACATTTACAGTGGAATTTGGGTATAAAGACAGTTCTGAAAACAGCGCACTATAGTAAATTATTATGTCATACAGGGTTTTCCAATAAAAGTGATGTGATTTCTTTTCTAAAGAAAAACACTACAGATTAAGGGAATTGAATGTTTTCTTTTTTAAAAGGAAGTACAACCCGTATAATTAAGTTCGGAAAATAACATAATTCAAATGGCCTCCACGACTTCTTTGAAAGAACATATAAGATGAACCCAATTTTCGAGTACTTTTTCCACTAAATAAAGTCCTATGTAATGAATAGCACATTCTAAATCTTTAAGGGAGTCTGGTTTATTGCTAAACACCAATGATTTTGAATAATCCCACAAGAAAGCCATTCAATGTCTCAATTTCTTCAAATAATCGAATCTTCAAACCTTTTTCGCAACAAATCAGTTGCCCCGTCTGATTAGAACCGGATATAATCAGGATCAACTTCTTCTAATTGCGGCAATAAAAAGTTGGTTACCATCGATTTACATATACCGCTCTCCATTGAGAGCCAGTTTCTTTTCGACAGAAGTACAAACCGATGATTCCACCAAACCAAATCCACACCAAATTGTCAATAGGTGAATGTAATGGTTCGACGAATAGCGGGCACGGTGAATGATTATTACGACCAAGAAATTACAAAATCTCACTATAGGTTGAAATTGGAGATCGATTACTTTAATCATAAAATTGAATAGGTTGTGAACGTTGTTCTTGCGTTCATGATTAAATCGTAAAAATTACTGAATAAAACAAAAAAATGTGCAGATTATGATATATTATAAATAGTCGAGACGACAATTAGAAATCATATCATCTTTATTGGAAAACACGGCATATGAATACTCGGAAGTCCATAAGTCTAATTGGTTCTGAGATATTGAAATGTGTATAACAATAGCAAAATGCAGATACAGTAGAGGCTAATCCGAATCAATTAAAACCGACCCCTATCCGGAATATAAGGGAATCCGGATTACCAAAGACATATCAGAACGATGTATGTATGTATTAAGAAAAAATATTTATAAATTTCTGTTTGTTTATTATAACAAACTAGCTGACCCCGCAGCCGTTGTCCTGCGTGAAATTATATGGTTTGTAATGAAAAGAAAGTTAAATTTCTCATTTCATTTTTTTTTTGTAACGCAGCTTTATAAACAATATTTTTCGGTTTCTGTTCCGGTGTACAGAAAAGATGGTTTTCCAACTCGTGAGCACGCCACGGCCGTGTAAAAAAAACCCAGCATTTCCAAATTTATGGCTCACACTATGCGACTATCTTTAGGTCCTGTTGATTGACTATCTTTAGGCCCGGAAGTATCAACCGAAATTTAAGCATTTCCAATTTTTAGCGAAGACGATGTAAAATGTCTTTGACAATGTCGAGGTTTATATCGAAAAGTATGCGAACTTCATTTTCATTCCAGTGATTAGCGTGATCCAGCATTTGTAAATCTACTGGTTGCCTTTCTGCGTAACTATTCGACGATCCAATATTCCATGTAACGGGTGATTTTTTTTGAGGTTAGGATTTTCATGCATTAGTATTTGACAGATCACGTGGGATTTCAGACATGGTGTTCAAAGAGAAAGATGCTCAGTATGCTTTGACATTTCATCATGAATAGACTTACTAACGAGCAACGCTTGCAAATCATTGAATTTTATTACCAAAATCAGTGTCGGTTCGAAATGTGTTTATCGACAAATTTTGTTCAGCGATGAGGCTCATTTCTGGTTGAATGGCTACGTAAATAAGCCAAAAAATTGCCGCATTTGGGGTGAAGAGCAACCAGAAGCCGTTCAAGAACTGCCCATGCATCCCGAAAAATGCACTGTTTGGTGTGGTTTGTACGCTGGTGGAATCATTGGACCGTATTTTGCTGATGCTGTTGGACGCAACGTTACGGTGAATGGCGATCGCTATCGTTCGATGCTAACAAACTTTTTGTTGCCAAAAATTGGAAGAAATGAACTTGGTTGACATGTGGTTTCAACAAGATGGCGCTACATGCCACACAGCTCGCGATTCTATGGCCATTTTGAGGGAAAACTTCGGACAACAATTCATCTCAAGAAATGGACCCGTAAGTTGGCCACCAAGATCATGCGATTTAACGCCTTTAGACTATTTTTTGTGGGGCTACGTCAAGTCTAAAGTCTACAGAAATAAGCCAGCAACTATTCAGCTTTGGAAGACAACATTTCCGAAGAAATTCGGGCTATTCCGGCCGAAATGCTCGAAAAAGTTGCCCAAAATTGGACTTTCCGAATGGACCACCTAAGACGCAGCCGCGGTCAACATTTAAATGAAATTATCTTCAAAAAGTAAATGTCATGAACCAATCTAACGTTTCAAATAAAGAACCGATGAGATTTGAAATTTTATGCGTTTTTTTTTTTAAAAAAGTTATCAAGCTCTTAAAAAATCACCCTATATTTGATCACATACATTTCCAAAAATATTCTATTTTGTTGTTTTTTATTTAAACAAACTTTTGAATAAAAGGGATAAGTTCACTAAATAGGCCTATGCAAGAACAGTTAGTAAGTGCGAAGTTACCCAAAATGTGCCGTTACTTTTTAGAGAATATTTACAAATGTAGACAAAGGCATGTGATCAATTAGTTGACTTTATGAAGTAAATGGGTATTGATCGCCGTAATATTGCTCCGAGATTCAAGTATTTCTTTTGATTCTTTAAATAATAGTTGTGGAATCGTTATATTCTTGTTTCTAGTAAAAGGTGAGTTTTTTTTTATTGTTTTTCTTTTTATTTTCTTAAGTTTGGCTTGACTATAGATGAAAAAACTAAGTTCAACAAAAATGGACGAAATCAAAAGGTTTATTCATTTAAACATAACACATAGAGAAATTGCAAGACTCGTTGGTGTTTCTGTAGGCGTGATTTCAAAAATAAGACTCGTTATGTGTAAAAACACTCCTGACGAAAAGCCAATTTTGAATGCCAACCGGAAAGGCGTGATTTCAAAAATAAGACAATCAATGAGCCCATTATGTGTAAAAAACACTCCTGGACGAAAGCCAATTTTGAATGCCACCCTGGAAAGGCGCATTGTTAGGCAGATAAAGTTTGGTGTGCATGAGAATGCGGGCCAAATCAGACGTAATCTCCTCCATAGGGATGGAGTAAATGTAACAAGTGAAGCTATAAGGAAGAAATTGCGGAAAAACGGATTCCACGGACGTGTCAAAGTTAAAAAACCACTCTTGACAAAACGACACCGTAAATTGAGACTCCAATTTGCAAAAAAATATAAAACCTACACCCAAAATGACTGGATGCGAGTCATATGGTCCGACGAGACAAAAATAAACCGTCTGGGAAAAGATGGGCGTCAATGGATTTGGAGGAAACCCCGAGAGCCTTTGACAAGCCGTATTGTTCAACCAACGGTCAAGTTTGGAGGCGGTAATGTGATGATGTGGGGGTGTATGAGGATGGAGGGGGTAGGAGAGTGCGTAAGAGTTGCCGGACGAATGGATGCCAACCAATATGTTGTTATACTTCAACAACGTTTATGCAGGAGTCGGGAAATGTTGAGCAAGACTTATTGGACGTCATCTTCCAGCAAGAATCTGATCCGAAGCACACTTTTCCTGTAGCTAAAGCTTGGCTACAAGACAACGGGTTTGAAATGCTCGACTGGCCGCCTCAATCGCCAGACCTCAACCCAATCGAACATGCTTGGGTTGAGGTCAAGCGTGCGATTTCTGATGGCCAAAGTGAGTGTCAGAATCTAGACGATTTATGGCAGAAGGCTAAAAATTCCTGGCAAAATATTAGCGGAGATTTCTGTAGAAAGGTGGTCGAGTCCATGCCCAAACGAATTGAGGCAGTAATCAAAGCAAAAGGGGGTCATATTAAGTATTAAGTAAAAAAAATCGTTTATGTCAACCAATTGATCAAATGTGCAGCGTAGACATTTTTTTAAATTCTGTAAAATCTAGCAAGTATTTGAAAAACAAACGTGTTAATTTTATTTTATTACTTTTAATTGTTTTGTATATAAAATGAAATTGGATTGTCATTATAAATAAAAAAAGTTGCAAACAAAAACCTTTTTCTGATACCCAGGTGTGATCAAATAGTTGACATACTGTATATAGATAATACACATGTTTCAAAAAACAAACTTAAAACAATACATTGAGAATAAACGTTAGAAATTTGTATGTATCAAGCGGTGTAATAAAATTCTAAATTTAATTGAAAAAATTGGTTAATTTTGTTTGGTGAACGCTTTTTTGTTTAGCCTCCATTGCTCGCTGCCGTAGCGTTCTTAGAATACTCAAACTGTCCGATTCAACGTTATTTTCCTCTGACCATTGTATGCAGGTGCTGAAGCTTTTAATAGCGTCTTCATGTTTAGCTTTTGGTTCATTGTTTTCGACTTCTTCAACGGAGGAATCGTCGTCACTATGGAGAGGTAAAGGGTCGTTATCTCCAATAAGCCATTCACTAATTTCAGATTGTGGCAGTTGATGATTGTTATTATTCATTCTCTGCAACAAAGGTCCGATTTCTGTTAGCTCTTGTGCATCTTCACGCTGTGACGTCCTTTCTTTGAGAACAGACAGAAAAACGCTATCATCTGGATCCTCGTCGGCATCGGAATTTTTTTCGGTATTAACTATATCGTTATTCTCTGAAAAGGGAAGAATTTTTTGCCAACATTTTGCTACTGTATCAGACGACAGCTTGTCCCAAGAATTCGCAAGCAAAAAAACAGCATTCTTTATTGTGAGATTTTTAATAACTTTGGAAACATCATTTTCTTCCAAAGACAGGATATGCACCAAGAGGCTTTTGAGATAATACAATTTGGTTAAACGTATTGCGTTTTGGTCCATTGGTTGGATAAGAGCTGTGTAGTTAGGTGGAAGAAATATGGTTATAATTTTACCATCATCGCTCGTAAGCTGCGCAACCGATGCGTGACAAGAAGCATTATCAACTAGTAAAATAGCTTTTCCATCTAGGTTGTTTTCCGCTTGAAAATCCTTTACTTGTTTGACAAACGACTCGTGAAACCATTTTACGTAAATAGTTGAAGTCATCCAGGCATTTTTTGTCGAGTAATATTCAACTGGAAGATCGCTACAGTTCTTAAAAGCTCTGGGATTTTCCGCTTATCCAATGACCACCATTTTAAGTTTATGTGTGCCATCACCGTTTGCACAAGCAAGAAATGTTACTCTCTCTTTAGAGGTTTTTCTCCCTGGAGCACTTCTTTCTACAGCAGACACCCATGTTTGATCAGGAAGTAATTTCCAGAATATTGCGGATTCACACAAGTATGAAACAAAGCGCACGTATAAGTGGCGAAATAAAGTGCGAAGCGAATGTAGTGAATAATAAACATGTGATCCGGATTAGAGAATACTGATAGAGAATGTCGGTCCGGATTACAAGGGACATAATAGAAATTTTGAATTTTTTAACTCTGTCCGGATTACAGTGAAATCCGGATTAGGCCGTGTCCGGATTAGCGGGCTGCTACTGTAATAACCCTTGGTGATTTGATTCTTGAAACTCATATGAATAGTTTCTGATAATTGTTTATTATTTTATCCAAAAGAATTTTCGTAAACACATTCATATTTAATATGCAACGCTTAGTAACAATTCAAAGTTGCTAAGAATAATTTATTAATAATGTACTTTAAATATATTCTACAGTATTTGTTTACCGATGGAGATAAGTGACTCTTATGACACAGCTTTTCTGGTGGTCATTTTGGGTTCAAATGGCATGGCATTCACCATTATAACGATTTGTTATGCCCAAATGTACAGATCACTCGGCAAAGAGACACGTCATGCCCACAGCACACATCGAGGAGAAATGACTGTAGCCAAGAAAATGGCTTTACTGGTAAGCATTATATACAAGTATATATATTTTCCCAAAGGTCGTAGGCTTTACAAATGTAACTGTCTGCTTTTTAGAAAATTTGTCAGACAATTTGACATGAATTCAGTGTTTGTGGCTGCAATAACTAAAGTTATTTTGATATTGCATTTAATGATATTAATCAGCAATTAGTGTATCATAGGTTTCACTTACTCACTTAGTAGTTAAAAGTCTTCACAGGTTTTACTTGGGGATCGAAGCCAGAACTTGCTTAGGAATAATTCAATTCGCTATACCACAGTGCCAAATGTTTTTTCTTTGTCGAGTAAGTGTCAACCCAAACTTTCGTCATAAGGCCAATCAAAAGACCACGCGGTTTGCATGGACTAAACCTTAAAGACACATTCCGATTTGCAAGACTTGCAGAAGTGCGGTATCATAATAATAAAATCGTCTACCGACACAGTATATTCACTTAGATCGATCGAAGACCCAGCGAAAAACGTACCCCACCTCATAAATTTGCTGTTTTTACCTGTAATTTAAGCAAAACCAAGACTTATGGTCGTAGGTATTTGGTCAGAAAACAAATAAATTACTTTAAGGAAAACATTGCCTTAGCATATGCAAATATTTAATCGATTCAATTAATTTTTGCAGGTCTTCACCAACTTCTCCTGTTGGGCTCCTATAGCCTTCTTCGGTTTGACCGCGCTTGCGGGTTATCCATTGATAAATGTGACAAAGTCAAAAATTCTATTGGTCTTCTTCTACCCTCTGAACTCTTGCGCCGATCCGTATTTATACGCGTTGCTCACCTCTCAATACCGCGCGGATTTATACGCGCTGCTCTCCAGGTAAGTGGCAGTACAAACCAAATATTATGCATGTTAGTAAATCTGTTGCAATTCGATTAAGTTAATAATTCTGAAAAAGAATCTTTCCTTCCAGATTTGGGATTTGCAAGAAGAGTGCGATGAAGTATAAGAACAGCATATCGGCTCCATATACCACCACGAATGTCACGGTGCAGGGCTCCTCTCGTCAGCATCGGAGTTCGTCGTCGTCCAGCCGGCAAGCCGAGTTGCAATTAATGCTGAAAAATCATGAAGAGTTTGTGTAACTCTGTATCCCTTAGATAATACACATACAAATATAATCGTACTTATGGACAATCTTACTAAGTAAACGAAATTAATGAATGAACTCGCTTGGAATCCGGGTGAGACTGTGGTGTGTTAGTAAATATGTATTTTTTTTGTTCATTTGCAAGAAACCGAAGTATGAGTTACATAATAGCTAGCAATGTTATTTGTGTGGATGTGAGCTTTATAACTAGAAACTTCAATTGTGTTATTGAAGAATGTGCCAATCAGAGTAAAAAATGAAACAATCAACCAAACATACAGACACATACAACTCTGCAAGCTTTAATCCTCGTTATCTAATAAGACAATGGGACTTGGAAACAAATAGCGCTCCAGCATGCAAACGCAACCAGCTGAGGCTTACCAGAGTTTCATAACCAATAAATATTCAAAGATTTTGACTGCAAATATTTTATGAAGATGTGATTGTGTACACTTGTTGTTGTAATTGACTTTACTAGAAACTTAAGTAAATTATTGCTGAATTCGCATATGTACTTGTACATAAATATATACATGGATGGGAGTATTGACAAGAGAACAAGGACCCAGCAGCAAATCGAACTAGTTATAAATTATCTTACATTTACACTTTCTGATATTAAGTTTGCCACGAAGCTTGTAACACCGGGAAGATAACATTGGAAACCCTATAAAATATATGTATATGTAAATGATCAGTATGTTGAGCTGAGTCGATTTAAAAATCAAGTTGTCGTAAGATCTGCTGTTATATGTCAGACGCGGACAGACTTCAAAAAAGACCAATAAAGCTACTTGAATCAAACAGTCACAGTAAAAAAATGTGAGTGTCACAAGTGAAATGTCTCGGGCTGTTTGATCGAAATAACGGCACCAAAATATCGTAATTTATATTTCAATCAGTCTGGTTTGACATAAATTGTTGAGTATTTGGAAAGATGATTGATTCAAAGAGTTTGCATACCAATATTATGATATGTAAGGGGTTACATGGGTTTCCTCGGGTAAAAAACAGACTTTTTTTATACCCTGAACTGGGTATATTAAGTTTGTCATGAAGTTTGTAACACCCAGAAGGAAGCGTCGGAGACTATATATATAAATGATCAGTATGTCGAGCCTGGCCGTCTGTCATCGAAGAAATTGTTCAGATCGGCTTACTATAGCATATAGCTGCCATACAAACTGAACGATCGGAGTCAAGGGTTTATATGGAAAACTTTCGCATTTGACGTGGTATCTCCGAAAAAATTATTCAGATCGGGTTACTATAGCATATAGCTTCCATATAAAGTGAACACATAGTTACTAAAAGAAATGCACCTTTGAAGGGTATATTATCTTTGGTGCAGCCGAAGTTAACATTCTTTCTTGTTTCAACAATTTTTTCTCTTATAAAAATGAAAAATTTTATTATTGTTTTTTTACATAAATACAATATTAAATTTTGAAATTTTTTGCTTTTGCTACCAAGTTGGGGATATCATATAGGAAATGCAGCGAATGTCGGGTGAAAATAGAAATTCGCAAAACTAAGTGATTTCCTTGAAGAATTTCCTTGTCTTATTGAACTGTTTAAAGATAAAAACCAGAAAGCGAAAAATTTTCCGATTCACCTAAGTTATAATTCCGCTTTTGCCAACAAATAGTTTATTGACTATTTTTTATTGCAAATGGGTGGTGAATGAAATGCATTTTGGTGTGCTTGATAAGTCGAACACTTCTCTGAAACATTGAACGCTGAGTCTTTGGAATAAATATACATATACCATATTACAAATATTTACATCATATAATTGTATTATAGTTAGCTATTAAGACAATTTAAAGTGCTGCTGAATGTAGATATCAAAAAAATGTACATGCATTTCGGAGATTTTGTATTTATAATCAAATCGTATTTTTGTACCTACATACATAGATAGTCACTACTCCAATTACTTAGTTACCACTCGTCGACATTTAGGGAAGCATACAATTTTCGCAAAAACTCAATAAATGCAGAATTTATCCCGAATAGTTTTGAGAAACCCGTTTAGTCGTATTCGAAATGACTTCCAGTTCTCCATACCTCCCCAAATTCGTCACGTTACTAAGAGTATTTTCTATAAACTTACACTGAATTCTGCATTGAGTAAGCATTTGTATAATTTTACTAACAGATTAAGTTCGAAGTCTAACGAAAAATACGTACATACATAGATATATTTTTAAATAGTAAATAATGTCTATATATTTAAAAAAAAACTGGCAAGTAAATCTTCATAAAACGGTACTTAAGTTTAGTTATGCATGTAATCATGTAATTATATTTTGTTCTGAAATCGTTATATTTACACTTCGTACGATATCTTGTGATACCTGAGTTAGTTGAAATATTTGAAAAAGAAATTATTTATAAGCTAAATTAAAATATAATAAATATCACATTTCTTTACATTTAACCAACTTTATAAGCAACTTTTCCCTTTATTGTCACAAATCGTGGAGCTTTTAATAACTTTTATTAAGCTCTTTGCTTGAACTTGACAGTTCAATGCTCTATACATACAAAATATATGTATTTGGATATTACTGCAAATATGTACATATGTATGTAATGTCGACTTAAATATTTTTGAAAGTTTTCGTTGCTTCAACTAATTTATTGTATTTATTTAGCGCTTATCTATTAAATATATATCTATATATGATTAAAAATATATGTAAATGTATATAAGTACTATTTTATATATTAATCTGTTTTATATATAGGGAATTATAAATGTTTTTAACTTATTTATAAAAATATAATTGTGAAAATCTGTTATAAATGTTGACTATAAATAAATGTAATATAAACAACAATAAAGAAAATAAATAATATGGTTTTAATGTATTTGAAAAAATTCAGAAGATTCCTAAAAAATAATAATGGGAACATTTTTGGAAAAAAACTCTAGCCTCGATTGTTATTAATTAACTAATATTGGGTAGTCGAAAAAGTCTTTTCGTACTTCTAATCAAATTTAAATTTTTTTTTTTTTACATTTATTATAATAAATAAATATGTATGTATGTATGTACCATTTTGTTCGGCCACTTTTTGCCATTTTTTCGCGAACGGAAGCTAGCGAACCATTGTTGTGCTACTCGAACTGATATAGCATTGTCTCCGTAAACTTCACAAATTTCATTGGTGGATTGCGTGGCCTTCTTCCCTATTTTATACAAAAATTTCAAAATATAGCGAATATCTTCATTATTTACACTATTTTTTGAACAGCTATAACTTTTTTCCAACTTCTCCGAATTTGATTTTTGGTTAAATTAAGCTTAAAGTCTCAACTTTCCATGACAAGACACCAATGGCATGACACAATGGGATTGGTAGCACTGGAGACAGACGACTGCAATCTATTGACAAAATACGAATATACTTTTTCGACTAACCAATATTTCGTTCTTTTATTTAAAAATAATTATTGTTACATACTTATTGCTGAACAATCATATTGCTCGGAAACGAAGCCACGGGCTTTGGCAAATTAATTTAAAACGTGAGTAATACGTATTTTAAAGATTTTTTTATGGATGTTTTATATAAAATAGTAAAATAGGAATTTCTCGAATCAATATTATAACTATACTGCTTAAGATACGAACATTCAATTTAAAACGTGTATAGAAGGGCTAAGTTCAGGTGTAATCGAAGATTTAAAATTGTCACAACTTGCAAGGATCAAAGCCGGGGAAATGCCATCAGGCGTTGGCCCAACTTTATATTAAACTAGGGAGAATCAAGGTGGAAATCCGGAGAACCAAAAAAAAAAAAAGAAAAGGAAAAACAGGGAAGAGGCATTGAAAGCCAGTGAGAAACAGGGATAGTCCCTGAGAACCAGAGCGTGTCACTGATAATCACTCAGAAACAGAGAGAGCTAGTGAGAACTAGGGGTGGATTGCTTGAAGATAATAAAGAGTGTTCATGTAGCTAAATTTAATTAACATCTAACGGTTATTTGTTTGTATATATTTTTCCAAATGTGAAGTAAAATAAAACCCAATGTTTTGATGACAAGAAAATGTAGTTTTTGAAATAGATTCGGTAGATATGTTTGTACCCACTTATTTTCTCAAGTGCCAACACTGAGAAACAGTGAAAAGAAGGGAGAACTACAAAGAACCACTGAGAAAAAGAGAGAGTCAGTTAAAATCAGAGAGGAACAAGGAGACTGAGAACCAAGGAGAGCCCCTGAGAGACCACAGAACCATAGAGAAGAAGTGAGAAACACTGAGAACCAGTTAGTACCAGAAAACAGCTGGTATATATTATATCTAAATTAACGTTTTTTTTCTTTTATGAGGAAATTATGCGGTCTCGTCTCATAGTACATAAGCATACATATATTATATAACATAGTGCCCAGTGCACGGACACTGTTTTCCTGTAGTTAACTAACGTAGATTTTTAAAATTATTAGATGTTTTTATAGTTCTAAGTTGATTTTACCGTTTGAATAAATTACCTTTTTCCAATTGTCAAAGCAGCCAATAATCATCAAAAGAGATCTCTATTCCTGCTTCAGGGTTTTGATTTAGTTAAGGTTTTAATCTGAAGATCTTACAGCTTATTATATAGCGATGGGCTTTAGTGATCCCCATAAAGGCGTCCGAGGTAATATCAATAGAAATGACCTGTTAAAATCAATTTTAAGAAGCCTTAAATTTCGAAACTGCTTTAATAGGTCGATGTTGTTACCTCCTTTACATTTAGAACATGAAGTGGGTATTAACAACTTCATAGGAGAATTCTATTGGGACTAAATTAAGTTCTCGCGAAAAGAAATTGATTAAGTTGAAATACACTCTGAGCATCCGTCTGTCCGCAATTTTTACTTCCGGTATAACAATTAAGTCGTCTTTCAATAACTCGTTACACAGTTAAGTTGTGAGTTCATTTGGGTTAGCTTATTTTAGATAGTCGGTGTATTTTCGATTTAAACATTCATCCGCCACGTAACACCCAGTAAGATATGTGGGAGATCTTATAAAAGATATCTGTATATAAATGATCAGCATGACAAGCTAAGTCGATTTAGCCATGTCCATCCGTCCATATAATCAGGTTTTGAGATATCGAAATGAAATTTTGCACACGCCTTTTTCTCCCCAAGATGACGCTTTGTGAGAATCGCCGTTAACGGAACATTATAACACGATTATAAACTCAACGACCTATTCCTATTTGGACAAATTGTTATTTAACAAGATATCGTCATGAAATTTGGCATAAATTATTGTCCAAAGCCACGTTGTAGTCCACGAATACATTGCCTAAATCGGATCACTATAGCATATAGCTGCGTTACATAAAAAAGTTAGAAGAAAGAAGAAAGGTACAGTTTTTCGTAGTTTTTAACCGCTATGTTGGGAGTTCATCCATTTTTTCAATGTCGATTTGTGTTCTTAGATTTTTCCTAAGCAAATTTGGTTAATTTAGCTTGGTATATGTAGTTCTAAACAAACATTTCCCTAAAAATCGGTGGCTCGAAACCGGTTTTAGACCCATTGGCTGTTTGGCAAAGTTGTTCAGTATGATCCGCAGAATATCTCCCATTTTAGGTGGGATCATTGGGATTTTAGTCCAGATTACTTTGTGAGGCTGCCTATTTTTGATTTAATTTAATGTTGTCATTGGACTAGCTTGTTGACTAATGGTAATCCCTAAAACATAAATTTGAGAAGCGCAACGTGTATAAGTGAATATTTGAACTATTCATTCATATTTTCCAAAGCTAGTGTAGTTGCAAATGATGTGAGGCAGTTTACATAAACTTTGAGCACCCTATTTACGGTTTTCATCCTTGCTTAAAGCTTTCTTGAAAGTTCACAAAAAAGCTGCTCGTCAGTTTGTATAAGCTTCCTATAAAATATTTCGCAATCCATAAATTTATGGGTTCGTAGCCTGCCCGCGTCGAACGAAAATTTATTTTCTTGGTTTTGTTGAATTTATTTTCAGTAATAAGTTAAGCTTTCTGCGGAATTGTTAATTTATTTTGACACTTAAAGATGTCGTATTTAAATAACTAACTTCAGCTGCTCTTTTCATGACAATTGTGCCGCCTATAATAATAGATAAAGTTAAATTGTCTTCAAAGTAATCCCCTTTGGATATTGCACTTCTGCCTGTGTTTTTTTATTCTCCTCGTTCGATGCAGGTCTTATCTTCTCAATCGTGGCATAGCGTAGTCCTTTCATGGGATTCTTCAGTTTTGGAAACAAAAAAGTGACAAAGGGGCAGGTCTGGGGAATACGGTGGCAATGCGGTAATTGGTTGTTTTTGGCCAAATATTCACACGCAAGCAACGATGCGTAAGTAGCAGCTTATCATGGTGCAAAAGCCACAAATCCGGGCGTTTCTGGCAGATTGTTTCGCACAAGTTGATAATAATATACTTAATTGTCCACGCGACCCTTGGCTATGATTGCCCAACGAGGGCTAATACTATTTTCTCACTTCATTAATGTTTTTGTCTTTTCTTGACGTGCTCGGGCGTCCGGCATACTTTCATCGTTTACATCTTCTCGACTCTCTGAGAACATCCACCATCCCAAGATACGACCAAAACACCTTGCCTTTGTACAAGATAGCTTCACCATATGTCGCAGCCAACTTTTGGAATGCGTCCGCACGCATAGTTTTGGTTTTCAGGCACAATTTTATACAAATTCTTTGACCCATTTTCCGGAGTAAGCAAACATCGAAAACGTCCCAACATACTTTCAAGCAAAGTAGCTGTAAAAAATTCACTAAATATTCCAAACGGCTGACCTTGTCCGTAAAAGTAAGACATATGACTACCAATCGAAAAGCGAATACGCGTAGCCCGCGAAAATTCCAAATTCGCGATACTTTTTTACAAACCTCCTAAATTAACCAAATTGTCACATCAAAGACTCCTCAGCCAATGTAGCACTTTCGTATGAAATCATTTTCTAAATGATTTCCACGTATGGCCGCAAAATTTCCAGCTAATAGACAGTACTCATCACATAGTCGTAACAACCTCTTCCTGTGCTTGGCTTGTCAGACTGTGCAATGTCCTTATAGTTATTATTGAATAAAACAGTACAGGTAATAGTGGGGCTGAACTGTTCGGAGGCGGATACATACATAGATGGTAGCACTAATATTAAATCCATATGATAAAGATATGTGTACGGATTATATATGGTAGGATTTTTAGTTAAGCAACTTGTGTTTTGTGTTAGTTTACAAAAAGTGAATCTATAGAAATTTTGTGTATTAATAAATAATATTTTGGACTGATTAATATTATTTTGAACTCTCTTGAAAGTGGTTTGCTTAGTTTGTACGAGGCGAAATGAGCACCGAGAACAAGGGCAGGCAGTGAACGCTCTAAAGAGGCTTTTAAAGACGAAAACATCAAAAAAGTCCCAAAATATTTGTGGATGCCGGTAAAGTGAAGTTAATCAAGAAAGACATGGCTCCAGCATTTCATACCGGAGTCTAATCGATAGTCAAAAATAATATTCATCGACTATATTCAAAACGGAAAAACTATTAACAGCAACTCTTACGCGTTATTGGAGCATTTGAAGGAAAAAAGCGCAAAAAACGGGCCCATTTGAAGAAGAAAAAAGTGCTGTTTCATCAATACAACGCACCGTGTCACAAATCGGTGAATGCGTTGTTAAGATTTTATGAATTGGGTTATAACTGCTTCCTAATTCACTGTGTTCTACAGATCTGTTCCCCGGTGACTATTCCCTATTGTCAGACCTTGAGAGAATGCTCGTTGGAAAATTTAAGAACAATGAAGGGGTAATCGCTCAGTGTCTGCGATATTTTGATGCTTAAGTAAATGTATTATACAAGGTGTGTTCCAAAGTAAACAGGACTTAAAAAAAACAGAACAAATGGTATTTTTGGGAAAATTAATTTATTTTATAAAAAATAGTCTCCTGCTTCAATACAGCTTTTTGCACGGTCCAAAAGCATGTCGAACGCGTGTTTTAGCTCGTTAGCCGGTATGGCCGTCAGTATGCCGGTGCGAGCCTTTTGAATGGCGTCTACGTCTGCATAACGCTTCCCTTTCATGGGTAAATGCATTTTTCCGAAAAGGAAGAAGTCGCACGATGCCATATCAGGTGAATACGGGAAGTGGTTAATGGTTCAAATGTGATTTTTGGTCAAATAATCAGTCACAAGAATGTTGGATTCTGAGCAATTTTTGGTCGTCAGTCAATTTGTGCGGAACAAACCGTGCACGCACCTTTCGCAACCCCAAACGTTCGGTCAAAATGCGATAAATCGATGTTTTGGAGATGTTCAATTTATGTGAAATTGGTTTATTTTTAACTGTTTCGTGTTTGAGTTGCTAACAAAATATAATAAAAACGACAATCGATTAATATCTACGATGATCTCTTTTCAGTATATTCAAAATGGCAAACAAGAGATCTTTTTGTTTTTGTGACCTGCTAACTATCAGGTGAAAAATTTGAGACAATCCTTTTTGATTAAAGACTCGAGACTGTGTTGTGAATAGTAACTATGGTAGTCACAAATTGATACTTTACCTCAAAATGTCTCAAATAGTGACCAGAGACTGCTTAAAGAATTGCGCTATGAGTATATTTGGTTGAGTAGTACAGTATTTACACGCAAATTAAATTTAAAATGAAATTTTACAAACATTCCTTCCACGTTCATCCCACTCTGCCATGCCGCAAATATTTTCCTCGCGCTAAATATAGGTCAATGTAATTAAATTACATGTAGTGCTTATATGTATTTAGAATTTGATCATTTCACCAACACATTTCGCAACAGAAATTAATTTGCGGCATTAATAGCTTCAGTGAATAATTAGTTTTATATCCGAATTATGTGTATAAAAGTGAAGCTAAAGTGCGAAAGCATTTTGCTCTGCCTAATGTGAGTGTGTTACGTAATTATGGTATACTCGTATATTATTTGGTTGTTTAATATACTTACGCAGTACTTCAATTAGCACTGTAAAGCACTAGAACAATTTTTTCAATACTTCTTTTCCGATTATCGACATAGCCGATGATACCACAACTAACTTCTCAGCATTGTTGAGAAAGCTTTTTCCTCCTCACTTTCTCGGCCATCTTCTCAGCACTGTGGTCAAACTGGATCCAAATTGAGCACATTTCCTTTGAATTTAGTGCCACCTAATCTTCTGAGTAGATGACGAGATTCAATTATTCCAAAGTAATACCCAGGCTAACAATGTGGTCTCTAAGTAATGGCTGCCTTTGGTATTGGAAATAAGGTTATGGTTAGTAAAACAGGTATTGTTGAATATGGAGCCATCCACTTCCTCTTTCCACATTCTCCGAATCTTATTTACAAGTACACGCAACTCTTTTTTTTACACGGTAGATACGTTCCTCGGAAATTAGTGTAAAAAAAGAGGCGTTTCCTATAGTAAAATGGGGGATACGTTTCATGTCATCTGAAAACTGTGTAAGATGAAATAAAGAACTATATTTACTTCGAAAAATGTATATATATAAAATTTCAGATATGCATACTAATTGTATGTTCATATGGCATTTTATTGAGCATTAAAACTTAAAATACATAATTTATAAAGGTGAAATTAGAGCAAGCAAAAAACAAAACAAATCTGTTAATCCAGAATTAAGAACAGAAAAATTATAATAGAAATAAGGGATAAATATTTACAGCTAAATAATTATTCGTCACTATTTGATAACAAGCGCAATTGTTTGCGAAGAACTGGACTAAAGTCGGTATCATCGCTGGAGATATCCATTTCAGCAATGTAAATATCATGCGAACAAAATGTGTAGGTAAGAGTTATCGAATAAGAGGATTTCCCAGTTACTACTATGTATGTTCATTTCAGCAATGGTGCTAAGTGTGGTAAAAATAAACATAATTACAAGACAGTGATTTTGAAACCGTACTAGATCAAAAGTTTTTTACAAAAAAAAAATTTCAACCGTATAACTTCAAATCCGTGTAAAATGAAACCGTGTAAATAAAGAGTTGGGTGTACACTCAAATAAGTGGCTGTGAACATTTATAGGTTCTAAATGTATATCTATTTTATACTGCAAAGTTAACGCTGTTTTGACGCTCCCAGTTGACCTTATTCTGCCAGACTGAATTAAAGACTCCCGTTGTCGCCAAGTGAATTGCACACGACATTTCCATTGTTTTCATCAATGGGAATTCAACCAGTCATATTAAATGAATGGTAATTTTAACACACATTGCTACAAACGTCCGTTAAGGGCACGCTTTTAACAACAGAATTTCTACCATCAGACCTTCCCCTTGTGGAAATTAAAAAACTTCTGTGAATCATAAAAACTGCTATATTAATATGAGTATGTATTACGGGAAATTTTTGATTGAAAACTTCTTCATCTTCTTCTTTATTGGCGTAGGCACCGTTTACAAGGTTATAGCCATGTTTACAACAACGCGTCAGTCGTTCTTACTTTTCGCTGTTTAGCGCCAATTGGAGATTCCAAGTGTATCCAGGTCCTTTTCACACTGGTCTTTGCAATGAAGTGGAGGTCTTCCTCTTCCTCTGATCCCCTCTGCGGGTATTACGTCGAATACTCTCAGAGCTGGAGTGTTTTCATTCATGACTGCGGTATTCCCAAAAAACCATAGATCTTCCGCAGAACCTTTCTCTCGAAAACTCTTCGTTGACTCATAAGATATTGTCATCGTTCATGCCACTGCACCATATAGCAGGACGCGAATGATTTTATAGTTTGGTCTTTGTTCGTCGACAGAAGACTTTACTTCTTAATTGCCTACTTAGTCCAAAATAGCACTTGTTGACAATAGTTATTCTGCATTGGGTTTGGAAGCTGACAGCCGTATGAGTTTTGCGGGAATACCAAATTCAGTCGCAGCTTTGAAATCGACAAAGAGTAGGTACATACATATGTATGTGTCGATGTGGCGGTGTACTACTGTGATCAAATTGAAAGATGAATTTTTAATTTATACTTCTCGTGTTTTTCGAACCGTTATATATTTTCTGTCTATGTCTGAGCTATTGAACAAAGAAGTGCGATAATGCACCATCTCATACTGTCCAATCAGTTGTTGACTGTGGGCTTTAATCTTTTACACAATACGCTCAATAGAACTTTATATGGGATGTTGAGGAGGCTTATCCAACGATAGTTTTGTGGATTGGACAGAGCACACTTAAATTCCAATCGTCTATATATATACGAGTATATTATATTCTACAAAAAAGCTCATACATGCTTCTTATTAGTTCTTCGTCGCCTGAAATCGCATGAAAACTTACAATGATCTAATATTGTTCAAGTATTTATAGTATTATATTATACATAAATATTATAATTTTTTATTTTTGTGAATATGAGTGTGTGTTACACTTTGACGCCGAAACCACTTTACAGATTATTCTGGAATTTTGTGCATATATTCTAAAAAGAATTAGGAAGTACACAGAACTCTTAGTTAATGGTCCATGTTACTATAAATCTAAAATAAACCAGATCAGTGTCATACAGCAATTTTAAAAATTAAACATCTTTCGTTTTTTTTATGTAATGTTTGTTTAAGAACAACATGAATTATGAGAATTGCCCATCTGAAGCTATAAAATTTTATTCCGTGTCTAATCGCAAAGTCCGGGCGTTTCCGGTAATCGGTTGCTTCAATTAGATGACCCTCCCGATGCCATCAAATACAGACTTGGCGTCATGGAAAGTCGGCCACGATTTGTCTGGTTTACAAGATTTTCTATATGATTATTTGCGTGTAGGGTTTTCGTAACATATTCCTTTTCATCCCCAGTTATAATCCGAATAAAACTTGACTTCTTTTTATAGCGTTTAAGCAGCATTTTTCCTTTAAACGTCACTTGTCTTCGATTTATATGTCACTCAACTTCCTTGCTTGTGTATGAAGTGCAAATAACAGCTTTTCTTCCAATCGTCGAACAACTTCTCAAACTTGATTTATGGGATGGTCATTAGCTTTTTCGTGATTTGCACATATCCGTTGCTTTGTGGAAGTTGAGAAAAGACACATAGAGCTGTGGCTGGCGAATACGAAGACTGGTCCTTTGTACAGTATTGTTATCTCCAAGGATTCCCAAAAAAACAATGAAGTATGAGCTTTTACCAAACGAAAACGGCCAAGTTCATAAAAACACGCCCTAAGATTAGTAACTATAGACAAAGCATGAACCGGCTGAAAATTGTATCACACTTCGCATGATGCGTCTATATCAAAGATTCAAAAATAAATTTTGACAATTTCGCGAAATTTAAAATTCTTTAAAATTTCCGTTATTCTCTGAACAAACTCCGTACTAATAAAAATCTAGTAAGCACTATACATACTTACATGCATTCATCTATACGTAGGTATACTTTCTTACTCACCTCTCATAGACAAAGAGAGGTGCGTGATGGTGTGGGCTGGGAGATATGTGTACGAAAAGGTATATTAAATGGCATTCACACGGAAACTGCCATGGAAATGTGTGAAAGCCAGTTAGATACGAGGCGACGAAGCATAGCCATCAATGAACTGCTGCAGGATTAATGAAAAAGTGTGTGTTTCTTTTAAATCAAAATGTTACTCATACGACGTGTTAACCGTAAACGAAATGACAAAACAAAAGCCATGTCCTCAAGCAATGGAATTGTATTGGAATTGGCAAATCAGCAGATGAAAGCAGAAAAGAAAAGCAGGTGGATATATGCACTTCCTGCTCAATATGTTCAATGCTGATGTGCTATTGCCGCGGGGACTTCGCATCGGAATCCAATGTGGAGCGCAAACAGTATTTTAGTCGGAATAAGTTTGTAATAACAATGACAGGGAGGTGCCCGAATACTAAAAGCATTAAAGATGAGTGTTTGTAGACGAGCGGCAGTGTGTAAAAAGTGGTGTCATCTAAGGAGCTAAAATGCTCCCGAAGGAATAATTGGACCAAGCATTCATTAGCCTTACGCACAACAGAAGCGAGTGAATTGGTGTGTGAACATTGTGCGACAGTTCACTAGTTCGAAAGCGACACGCTGAAAGCTACATCCGCATCCTTCTTCCTCTTTCCCTTCGGCTTTGTTGCACGTAACATATGTAGAATAGTTTTAGGGAGTTAGAGATGGGTTTTTGGATGCCGTGCCGTGGCACAAATGACCTTTTTTCTATCAAGAAATATAACTTTGGGAATTTTTCGCGCATTTTTAAATTCTTGATGTGTGATCATGCATTCTTCCGTATATGAGCTTACGTGAATTAGGCGCATCGATTTTTATATCCCGAAAACTTTGCGTCATTTGAACTTTTCTTATTGCCTCTCTAATTCATTGTGAATACTTGCTATATCAGGTAGGCGAAGAAAAGTCAAAAAGCCGCTGCGCCCATTCATCAATGCTAGTAACAGTGCCACTTGCGGTAAATAACAAAAATAAAAAACACGAAAAACGAAACCGAAGCAGAAGCAGAAAGCACGAGCGGCGGCAGCACAGTGAAAACGACTGCGAATAATGTGCCTTGACTTGTAACTAATGGCGACTAAATGAGAGCGTACAAAAGGTGCAGCATATAAAAAGTGAATGAAAATAAAGCGAACGATATAGTAGACTCCTCGCAAATGCCAATAAATTAGACAGGCGCGCGCACATACCATACGTCGCGCGCTATTCGCCTGTGTTAGGATGACGCCGTCGGCAGTGACATTAGCGTTGGCGTTCGCTTTGGCAATGGCTTTGGTGTTGGCCTTCGGGCTTGTTGTGGCCGACGCGCAACCCAACGCTTGGCAGTTGACCGGAATCAGTCGCGCGCGAGACGTCCTGGCGTACAGAGGCCTTCACAGTTTTTTTCGACGCGCTTCCGCCGTGTCTTCGTGCTTTGTGTTGACTGCGCTGACAGTGAAAAATAAGTTTTTTTGTATTTTTTTCTAACCAAAAAACAGTGAGTGCAAGACGCGCCGGTTAGTTGTGGGCGCAGATGTATCAGCGTGAATAATTTCGGGTGTGTTTGTGATTGTAATGATCGATGTATTATCGCTTGCTGACAACAAAGCCAGGACTGTGTTGATACAATGAATACAGATAAATGCTTTTATTTGCCTTCGTGTGCTTCATGCAACTCGCGCATTTAGCTGACATTTTGTGACGTTATTCGCAGGCGATCAGCCGTCATTCAACAATATCGAACACACAACTGTACAAATATAGATATGTAGATTATTGGATCGGCTGGCAACGCCGCGACTTAATGAGCGCTGAATGCAAAATAATTGATAAATTTGTCCAATTAGTGGTGTTATCGGTGGGGACGCGATAAAAAATCAGATTATTTCATAAGATAAATTCATTAACCAGCGGAAGTGTCGCATTTGTCAACACACAAACATTCGCACACTATACATATATACATACATATATGCGTATGTATAATTAGTACATATGTGGCCAAGTGTACACATGTAATCGCTCGAGTGTTGGCATACGCAAAAGACAACAACAACAAATAATTTCAAGTGGTTCTGTGTGAGTCCCAACTGCCCACGCGGCGCTGTCGAGTGCTTGAGCTGCCCATGAGATACAGTTACTATCGCAATGTGATGACACAATTCCTTACAACAAAAACAAACATTCACCGAATGTGAAATTGATGCAACAAGTTGTGCTGAAACGGAAAAAACGAAATTTTAACGAGTGCATGTATGTTGTTGTTTTTTTTTAAAGGGCTCGTGTAGTGATGATTAGTGCAAATTTTAATGAATTACTTTCAATAAACCGAATGGCGAATTTTATTTCAGTGAAATTAAATGTGAGTGCACTTCAAAATGCAACCGTAACGGGCAAAGAAGGGCTATGCAGCCGAACATTTTATACCCTTGCAACTTGCATATTGCATATTAGGTACATATGTACATATTTGAGGGCTAAGGAACGTATTGATTTAATTCAACCTATTTTTGACTCAAGGACCCTTGAGGAACCTTGAATGGTTCTGGTTTCACTTTCCAGTAGAAAGAATCCGACGGAATGTCGAATTGCGTTATACGAGGCCTGCTATATATATTTCTGGCCTAATAATGAAAATAGGCATATTTATCAACGAAAATGGTTATTTTTTTGGTTTTTTTTTTTCGTTGGAGTTGGCTCGTCTTGGAAGACCCACACGGTCGATTGCTGTTTTGTTTCATGTTTTCATGATTCGTCACCTGTGACGATCTTATAAACGTCTTTTGAAGCACCGCGATCGTATTTTTTCAGCATTTCTTTACACCAATCCACACGAGCCTTTTTTTGAGCGATTGTCAAATTGTGCGGGATCCAACGAGAACAAACCTTTTTTACGAATGTATGCTGGTGGGAGAAATGCATAGGCATGCCTCTATCTGAAGGTATGTTACATGACGGTCTTGCATTATCAATTCACGTATGGCATCGAAGTTTTCTGGCACAACGGCTGTTTTTGGACGACCTTCACGGAATTCGTCTTTGAGCGAGCGTCGGCCACGATTGAATTCGTTGTAACAGTTTTTCACAGTGCTATAGGATGGTGCTTCATAGCCATACAAAGATTTTAGTTCATCGATGCACTCTTGTCGTGATAATCCACGTCGAAAGTTGAGACAATCTTTTGGCCGAAATGAATTTTTTAATTCCCTGTAAATAAAACAATTCACGATTAAATGACAAAACGTTCTGAGTGATGTTATGCTAAAAAATGTCAAACTTTCCAATGGAAATGTCAGATTGCACCTGGAAACACTCAGTGTTGCCTAGTCCAGAAATATATATAGCAGCCTATGTATGAGAAATAGGCGTCGCTTTTTCTGACATCGCTCATTTCCACGTCTTAATGTAGGAATTTCAGAAATATAATTTACCAAATTTGGTTGAAATCGGTTGTGTAAGTCCCGAAATATATAAGTCGGCGGAAACCCAAATGAGGGCGGTGCTACGCCCATCATCCATATTTGACATCTTGGGTGTAAACTTTTATGTCTATGAAGCTTTTATATTGATTTATCGCGGTTTTAGTAGTTTTTGCTAAAACGTTCTAACAGAAGTGGGAGGTTTTATAATCCGATTTCATCCATTTCTTCTTACTACTGCGATCCCCTGCGCTAAATTACAGTTCATTTCTTAATTTAGTGCTTAGTTGAGAAGTTTTATACGTTTTTAATTAATGGAGTTTTGTGGGAGTGGCAGTTCTCCGATTACGTATATCTACGAACTCGTCCTTACTTTTTAACCAAGGAAGTCGACTCAAGTCATGGACAGACACCCGGATTTCAACTCGTCTCGTCATTTATATATACAGTGTCGGACAAAACTCATTGGACTAATACTTTGATTGTCGAAATAAGCACTTCCACACACCGTTACCGTTATCTGGCATAAAAAATCTTTTGCAGGTACTTAGAATTTCAAATCGTAGATCAGACTTAATAGAATTGTTTGCTTTAATGAGAAGGGGTATGTTTTGAAATATATAAACTTTTTCCGTAAAAAAAAAATACTAAAAACACTTTTAGATAAAAATGGTTGGGAAAACACATTCAACTGAACTTAAATTATTAATTGTAAGCGAATTCACAAAAGGTGTGCAGCAAAAGGAGCAAAAACATATACTCTGGGGAAATCAACACTTTCTGCTCTTTTACGCAAGAACAAAGCTGAAGGAACCGTTAAAAAACTTAATATTGGAGGACGTCATAGAGTCACTTCCGAAAAAAATGACTTGCGAATAGTGCGCGAGTTTAAAAAAGATCCAAAGATGTAAACAGAAAAAGTTATAGTTACCTTACACCTAAGAGTAAGTACACGTACAGGACAACGACGCGCTGTTGATGCTGGTCTATTTAGCTTCCGTTCTGCAAAAAAACCATATATTTCCGAAACAAATCGGTTAGCACATTTCGAATTCTACATATTAGTTGATCTGTAAAGCAATGGAAGTCAGTATTGTTTTCAGAGCTCAGTCCAAATTTAATTCGCTGAATTCAGATAAGAAACAACAGAAAAACCTTTAGACCGTCGATATTTGCAGAGTATGGTAAAGCATGTTGGGGGTAATATATTGGTGTGGCGATGCTTTTCTAGTCCGGAAGTAGGACCTATTTAAAAAATGGAAGGGAACATAGATAGGTTCCAATATAAAAATATACTGTAAACCCAAATGTTACCACACGCTGTCCAAAAAATGCCGCCTGAGTGTCAGTTTCAATATGACAATGAGCCCAAACACACGTCCAAATTTGTGAAGGATTGGCTTTTGGAAGAACGAGTTTATGTTATGAAATGGCCCTAGCCTCCAGACATAAATCCGACTGAAAACTTATAGAAAATTGTCAACAGGGAACAGATCCACGGTAATAAAAATAACCTATTTGATGCCTTGAAACGAGTCTGATATGGTATAAATGACACACATATTAGTAATGTAATATCATCCATACTTAAAAGATGTGCCGCAATAATAAAAATAATGGATTGTCAATAAAATATTTATTTAAAAGGAATTTATTTTCATATTCAGCCAAAGTCGAATGTATTATGTCGCACGAATTTTTTACTCTTATCCCTTCATAAATTTTACATAAAATTGTATTGCTTTGAAATAAAATATGCGATCTTTCTTTTGCAAAAAAAAAGTATTGTTCTAATGCATCTCTGGAAAAAGGTATGACGGAATATGTGTAGACTCCAGTTTGTTCAATGAGTGTTGTCCGATACTGTACATAACCCTATATCTATCTCAAATAGTTTTAGGTGATTCAAACAGGCGTTAGATGAACAAAACTATTATACTCTGTAGCAACAAGTTGCAAGAGCATAAAAAACCATGATACCCTATACCCAATTCTTCTACATATTCACTAATGAAGAAAACAATCTCTGGAAGCTATTAATCGAAGATTTTTAAATTTTTTTTTTGTTTTTGTAGCAGCATACACTGTTTTGAAAATGTTGCTTAAATCCTCTTATCATATAAAGGTACATATATTTTTAGAGAGAAATACAAACATTTCCAGAAAAGCTTAAAAACAATAAACACGGGAAGCACCGAAGCCTTCCAGAAAATACTTCTTCATTTTTATTGATCGTAAAACACGAAATTTCGCAACACTCAAAAGAAAATCCAATTGGACAACAGAAATATTTGAAAATTTAAGAAATATTATAACCGACCCAAGGCGCTTCAGTATGAACGCAGAAATCTGCGGCACAAAGCGCCGATAAACATATGCGCACATATTGATGCCTCTAGAACACTTTTCTCATAACATATACATATATGTATATGTTAATACATATGTACTTGCATATAACATACTATATAGCACATACATATATGTACATTAGTGCAAACATATCGGCATATTTAGATGTATAGATTTGTTGTTGTTAATGCAAATAAAAGAGCGCTACAACACAAATGTATCATTACGTCGTCGATAAAATTTTATGAATTTAATGAGCCTCCAGAGTAAAGGGGGAAGGCGTGAAAATACAAGTGAAATATTTTATAAGCTAACACAAACAACAAAAACAAACACACCGTGAACTTTGCTTGTCTCACTGAGTTTTGTGGTTTCAGTGTGTTTACATTTATCAACAAAGTAACAAATAGTGATACAAAGAATTCATCAAATAATGATAAAAACGAACACGGTTATTGATTTGGTACTAATATATAATTGAAGTGATTACAATTACCATATGACTGTCTAAGCCCGAAGACACATTAACTTCGGCTGCACCGAACCTGTACTACTATTCACAAATACAAAAAATGCCCAGAACAAGATGATTTGGTTCGGTCAGTTTGTAGTAAAAGCTATATGTTATAGTGATCTGATAGCGTCGGTCCCGACAAATTAGCAACTTCTTAGGCAGAAAAGGGCGTGTGTAAAATTTCAGATCGATACCTCAGAAACTGAGGGATCATTTGCACTATGTAGGCGAAGAGACGAAAGTGGCTAAATCGGCTCAGCTCGTCATGCCGATCATTTATGTATGCATATATTTAAAGGGTCTAAAAACGTCATGAAAGCTTAAGGTACCCCCTTCGGGGTACATAATACAATAGTTCACTGCTGGTGAAAATGAATCGCGAAGCAAAAATGAGGGCATATTTAGCTAAGAGAATTTTGCGATTTTCTATTGCATCAAAGTAGATTTCCTCTGGAATTTAGTTTTGAGTGTATTTCTGTGTAAGCGGGAAAACTAATAAAATGCCATCTGCTCCGATTAAATTGATTATAAAAAAAGTCCGAGTTCGTAATGCGTCGCAAGCACGCGGGGTGTGGGCGACACGCAGGCCAAGTACCGTGGCGTTGAGGGGCCAATCGCGCAGGTGGCGGGGTTCGCCGGTCATAAATACGTGTGTAATCCCTGTGTATCTCTGGGCCGATATGATTAAATTGTCCATCAGAAATTCGTGCCTGGCGGTGTGCGGTGGCGATTAACCAGCGGTTGGTTAGTAATTGGAACGCCGCATTTTATGTATGAGCATTTTAATGCCCCGAGTTTATTATGAAAGTCATTGGCAAATATTTGTTCATTCGCTGGTGCTGAATGAATGATAGAGCGAACTAAACGCCACACATTTCGGTTCTATTTAGCTAAGCCGCGGCGTGCACATATTTATTACATGCCAAAATCAGCTAAGTCACGTTACGAGTTCGTTGCATGTGTGATTGCCACTAGGCTGGTCGTGGCTTCAAATAAAGGCATCAGGAAACTCTAAAAACTTAACAAACACTACTAAAATCCGTAAAACCTCCTTCTGAGGTCAATAATGTCGGATACAGTTGCTTTATTTCTTTCGAAGTCTGTGCGAGTAGTGTCATTACCACCGGACCAGCATTGATGGCGGCTAATATTAAGGGCTACGCAATTTATATCGGTCATAGGTAATTATAGGTATTTTCATTTTGCTAGAATTTGTTGCTTAGCACAAAGAGAAGTGGTGTAGTATAACGGCAAAAAGCAAGCTTATGGTCACTGCGGTGCAACGACATAACCGATATAAACCAAAGTCGGAATTATCGGAGTACAACTCCTCAAAAATAGAGAGGACCTCTGTCCGTACCTTACACTTTTTATTAGTGTGACACTTCTTTGAAAATTGATGAACATGTTGTTCTTGACCACAATGTTTTTTAACATTAAAAATAAATAAAATCGCAACTCTCTATAATCACTGTAAACTGAAGCTTTCACATTTAGAATGATGATGAATTGACAGATTCACGAATGTTGTACTCATACATATGTACATATGTCACATTTCCTCAACAGTATTTATCTTCCGTTTACTTTACAGCAATGTTGAACTGAACCCAGTGAGAATGAATGTTCTGAGTCTATTTTACGCGTCTTCTACTCAAAACCAGTACTTACCAGTGACAAAGAAAAGCTAATTTTTGAGAGAGATAATTACAAGTGAATTATAACTAAATTATTTAGCCTTGATTTAAAAGCGTCTGCAACTTTGCATATTTTAATTTCATATTTTAGTTCCATAGCATTCCTTAAAAGTTTACAAATAAGCTTACGAAAGCAAATTAATGAAGATTCCATGTCAGTCCACGATGTCAACATGACAAGGCTAATTAATATTCCTATGAATATTTCTTCTGCTTGAAGGGTTAAATTAACTGTTAAGGCATTATTAGTAGGCATAATGACAGAAACTTGACATCAATCTTCCTAGCAACCAGTAGGGTTGAAATCAAGCTCATTTCGCTTCGAATTACACTAAGGCCAACAGTATCTGTAATCAACTATTGCGTAAAGCACTGTCATAATATGAACCATTTATGTATTTACTTGTATTTACGATTTATTTGTCGTATCTAACAAAATATTCTCCTTCCTCTTTTGCTGCCTTCCTTCAAGGCAGACGACTGCGATATAATTTTACGATCAACATATCTCGCTTAATTACTTCATACAAAGGTGAAAGCTCTCTATACAGATCGTTAATCCTCAAAACGACTGAAGTGTGATTAAGGTATAAACATTTTTAGATTTCGTCAGGTAGTCTTAGACAAATAGTGTGATGAAAATAATGAATTTCTTTGTGAGATTCCATCTCAATCTAATTTTCTGTTAACAGTTTACTCACTGGTGATCCAAGTAGATCAAGACCAAGTAAGTCAATAGCCTTTCTTTGACGAATCACGCGTGAGTCGTGTCAAACTGTCATTTTACTTTTGTTCAGTATTGTTTGGTACTTCATCATGGAAAGACTTAAGCCTGAACAACGTTTAAAGATCGTTTAACTTTATTACAAAAATTCACGTACTGTAAGTAATGTGCTTCTTGGTACGCCTCGCTCAACCTATGGTCTACATATTCGACCTACTGAGCGTACTATTCAAAAAGGGGGGTTTCTCATTCGAAGCTGTTGGTATTTTTTCATTGGTAGCGAGTTTGCCACGGCGAATATCGCATTCGAAGGAACGATGAGACATGAGACATAACACGACATTGACATAGTTCAACGAATTTAAAGACAGCAGTTACGCTGGCTAGGTCACGTCGTCCGAATTGACGAAAGCACTCCAGCTGTGAAAGTATTCGACGCAGTACCCGCCGGGAGAGGCAGAGGAAGAGAAAAATCTGCACTCTGTTGGAAAGACGAGGTGGAGAAGGATCTGGCTTTGCTTTGAATCTCCAATTGATGCCACGTAGCGAAAAGAAGAAACGACTAGCGCGGTGTTGTTAACTCGGCTATAACCACATAAGCGGTTTCTACGCTAGCGTACTTTTCGCAACACCATCACAAGACCCAGCATTAATTATATAATAATAAAGAGAGCAACTCGGAACGACGTATGGAAATGAAACTTGTACAAGAACAGAAGCCGCTCGACCTTCTCAAGCGATATCGATTCGCTCTATGGGCTCTTGAAAAGTTCCAAGAAGATCCGACGTTTTCGAACAAAATTTTGTTCAAGGATGAGGTCTATTTCTGACTCAATGGGTATATAAACAAGCAAAATTACTACATTCGGCACGAAGAGCAATTTGTAGAGATCCAAGACCTGCTATTTCATTCAGAAAAAACAACGGTTTGGTGTGGTTTGTGGGCCGTTGAAATCATCGGTCCATATGTTTTTGAAAAATGACGCCAGTGAGAACGTTTCCCTCAATAACGACCTTATCGCGTCATGATAACCGACTGCATGGTGCCTGAAATTGAAGCTCGTGATCTCGGCGACATTTGATTTCAACAAGACGGCGCCAGTTTCCACACGACTCATAAATCAATGGATTTATTTAGATAATTTCATGTTTAGGGCCGGTTGATTGGCCACCAAGATCGCGTGATGTCACCCCGTTAGACTTTTTTCTATGGGGATATGCAAAATATAAAGTCTATGCGGACAATTCCACTTGGATTCAGGCCTTGGAGCACAAGATCACGCGTGTCATTCGCCAGGTACCAATTGCAATACTTGAATGAGTCATCGAAAACTGGATTCAATGGATTCTGAGACACAGCCGTGGCTAACATTTGAAAGATAATCTCCAAAAAAAAAAACAAAAATGCCGAAGAATGTTCTTTCAAATAATAACAAATATTCTTCATTAAATTTGAAATTTCTGTGTTTTGTCTTTAAAAAAATAGGGAAACTCAAAATGGATCACTCCTTATAAGCGTGTTGATGTACCACCTTGTCATATTATAGAGTTATTGTTTTGAAGCTGCATCCAAACAATTTAAAACGTTATTATATCCTGAATAGAGGACCTAACCATTTAGGATTGGGCGAACTATGTAGATTGTAAGGTATTGCTTAGCTCTGTAGACAGACGTTTTATACTTTCTCAGATTAACTGCGGATTTAAAGGGCTATCTTGTTCAATCATTTAACATATTCAGTCGATTTTGTCATATATTATGAAATTCCAGGCTTCCTTATACCGGGTTAAGTGAGACCGAAAGAAAATATATTTATTTTATATCTTTTTGTTATTCAACATGCAAGAATCTTACTTTTACCAAAACTTGTCATTGCTCTATAAACATTGAGCATAACTGTAAACCATATATTGTATATACATATGTATGTGCGCGTAAAAGTAGAAATCACATCTTTGGCTTAAGAAAACAATAGAATGTACAATATGGCTTTTAGCTTTTACTTCTCCTTATCTTCATTTCGCACAAAAGGCATTGTGCCATTGTGGCATTCGCATTAAATTCAATTTATTTGAAAAATTCCTCTTATTTGTTGTATCGTATATTTTGATTTTGCAAAGTTTCCCAGCGACGGCCTACACCGTCGTCTCAACAACTGCTTCGACCAATGGAAGAAAACAACAGCCAGCCAGACTCATAGACAAGGTGCAAATTGAAGCAAATAAGCATCAAAAGCTCACAGGCAAGACAGAACGCAAGCAGCTAACGAATCTTACGGCACTTGTGAGCTCGGCCACGGTAACGGCAACAGCACCTTTGCGCTTTAGGCGCTTTCGAGCATTTTAGCAGCCGATGCCACTTCAGTTCGTTTCGCACGGTGCCGGAGAACGCTGGAGCCTGCCTTCGTGCGATCACACGGTGATTTCAAGTTTGTTTTTCGTCATCGAGACAAGACACCTGTTCGTTGAAAGAGCGATTAGTGCGTATAGCACACAATTTGGCAGAAGTGAGGTGAAAGAGTGCAAAAGCAAATGAAATGTGCAAAAGTCTGCTATGAATATTGTGAGAATTCAACAAATGCATATTGTATACATTCAAGATAAATAATAACGCGATTTTAGCGCGAAATTACGGTATATTGCAAATCGGTTGTTGTTATTATTGGTGCTATTTTGCAATTATAATCTGTCGATATTTCACTCAATCTCTTGCTAATGGCCAAAATTAGAAATTATGCCTTCAATAAAAATCTGGACCATTTGCCTTGCTCACCTCTTTACTTCTGGCACCTGCTTATTGCTGTTTTAGTAATGCAACGGCATCACAACGATTAGTTCTGCACCCAGAGATTCATGATTGCAAACAAATTGATCCTTGACTTTTTTCGCCTCTGTAGGGTACTCGAACGCTGAACTAATTACTATAACTTACTCGAGTGTTTAATTTGCTTACGAACAAACTTAAGTATGTACATACATATGTATTGTATATATAACTACATACAGACTAGTGTGGAAATCACATTTCAACGCATCGTTAAGTTGATTGAATTGTAGAGCCCACTAGAGCCGACTGCATTCCGAGGTGCACACATCGTTCTGGATGCTCAATGAAGTGTTGACATTTGTTGTTGTAGTACAATAAATATTATCGTTTGCGGCATTTGTTGATTTGTTGACAATGTGTCGTTGTATTCCATAGAAATGTGGCTTTGTGTTGTTGGCTTTTGGACTGTTGTTGAATAAATTGTGATCTCATTGCTTCCGAATGTGTTCGAGAGTGCCACGGAAAGTGCAAATCATTTATGATTTATTCGACTAAGACCGTTTAGTTTGCTAAATTAAAATTTGCTTAAAAAACCATAAATTTAGTGCAACAAAATAAAGTCTAGGTGCTGAGAGTTTTGTAAGATTTCCACCTGTTCAAGCCGCCTTCGGAAACAGACTAATTTAATTTAACAGAATTGGTGTGAGTTACCGAAGCATTTTCTTAAAAAAATTGAAAAATTATTTTTAGGGGTGGCGTGCCGGGTAATTTCCCCATTTAACCCCTCTAAATTCGCCACTTTATTTACTTAAATGATCGAACATTTTTCTCAATCGGACTATATAGCATATAACTGTCATACCGATAAAAATCAGAAAAAGGATATATTTATGCCATTAAAAATGCACGTGCGAAGAGTATTACAGCTTCGGTGTAGCCGATGTTAAAGATTTTCCCGTTTTTTTTTAGTTGGTTGCATAAGAGTCCAGGTACAAGTACCTAATAAAAATGGATGGTTTATAAGGTAAAATAGCGGCATTTTAGTTGCGACGCCTTTATTTAAATGGTGATCTTTTCATATTTTTTTTCAACTAATTATTTTAATATTTTCTAATAGTATAATTAAACAAGTTTTTTTTACAAATAACTTTTGTTGTTAACCCTTTGGAATACGACAATAAAACTATTTCCACAATACCAGAGCGGGGAAAATAGGCGTTGCACAATTATTATAAATCTCTGAACTGCCCCATAAACTTTAAATGCGATATTACTTTGTTTAACATTTATACAAACATATGTACAGAATCAAATAAATACTTTTCATATACCATATATATGTACATATATGTCTATACTATAGTAAACAAGTCATAAAAATTGTTTCGAATAAATGTTGTTAAAACAAAAGTAAGACGTGTAAAATATCCACTTACACCATTAAATCGACACCGCTTCACTCGCCGCCACATAAAATTTCGCGCACTATATCCTCAGTGATGGAATTATTTATATTCACATTCGAAATCTATCTAATCCCAAATTAAGTTGCATTAACCAAAAAAGAATTCGTAAAATTAGCATTGGCAAAATTTTCTGTGAAAATCCACTTTACACATACATATGTATATATCTGAAATTTATAGTACAAGTACATATGTACATTGTCTGAAAGAAAGCAGAACCCAACACTAGCGGAATATTTATGTATATTTGCATATAAATAAGGTAATTACTCATCATATTCATCATTATGGCGTTTAAAAAGCGAAGAGATTTACTTTTCGGTCCATAAACGTCGGTGTTGATAAATGCTCATAATTTGTGAAAAAGAAATTTTTTATTATTATTATTGAGTTGATCACCTTTTATTTTCCACACAGAAACATTGTATATTCGAGTATCTACAGGTATCTATGTGTCTGAAATATCAATAATGATTCGAGAATTAATCAATCATTAATGCTTTGAATACGAGATGCCCAACAAAGTGTGCTGAGTGCCAGTCAGAGTACTGCAACGGAATAGAAAATTTAAGTAGTTCGTAATTACTATCTCCACTAAATACCAGTATGTACAAGTAAGAAATTTGTATGTAGGCTATTTTCACTCATTGTGCAATTATTCAGTACACATTTGAGGAATATTGCCAGTAAAAGTAATACAAACAAAATGCTTTCGATGGACCTCTTTAGTCCTTACCTTATCGTTTTTTAAAGGAAGTCATTCGGGAAAACATTCCCAAAGAAAGTTGAATTAAAATCTTAATAAGGCTGAATTGCCAAATAAAGTGGACACTCGCCTGTAATTTGGATTTGCATGATAGTCATGTGGTTTTCAAGAAGAAATAAATCGCATATAATTTAAATTTATGACCAAGAAATTAGCTCTATTATGGAGATGAGTATTTGCCATTACGTTTTAAAAATGAGTTCAGTCACCGCGACTGCTGGCTAAATTCCAGCCGAGAGGACCAATAGTCTACGACCCTTTGCAGTAAAATCGCATGTTTATGTAGATTCTCTTCCAACGCGCCAACCGTCTTGAACTTATCTGCATAAACAAGCGATTTTACATAACCTTGAAAGAATAGGCCAGTGGTATTATATTGCGTGATCTTGAAGGTCACGCCACTACGCAAGATAATGGGTTCACCAAGAGTATCTTTCAATAAATTGATTATTTCGTTGGCTGAACGGCATATATGCCATCTCGTAGTGTGTGATTATGGCTCTATAGCGTTCCCTATAGACACCAACATTATATTCTCAGCCCACAGAGCACTACGGATAGCGCCTTTTTGAGGATGCAACGGCATTTCAATATTATATTGTGGATTATCACCACTTGTTTTTTTATTCACGTACCCATTTTGTCAAAAGTCAGCTTTATAAGTTATAAGGGTAACTCATACGGGCCCTCGGTGCACATTATACTCTACACAACTTATTAAGTAACATTATTCTGAAATTGGTAAGAAAAGAAATACTAAAATATATTTCCTCATTGTTTTTCATTACGAGGAAGAGTTCAAATAAATATTTTTCAAAACTGGATCGAATTCTAATTTCTATATATTATTATTAAAAGAGTTATGATCTCAGCAGATGTAATTTGAGAGTGTACACGACGACAGTGAAGAGTCGAATCGGCGCCGTTCGCAGCAACTCTGACTGACGTATGGAACGATTTAGCGTATTTTACGTCGAGGTCTTAAATTGAGAGTGTAAAAAATACATCTTGTGCAGGAACTGATGCCGCTTGACATTGCCAAGCCACGTCGCTTAGCTTTGTGGGCTATTGTCTATAATGTTATTAATTATTAGTCCTAATTTTTTTAGAATTTTATTAGTATGAGATGGGTTAGGGCTGGTATCTTATTGTTTAGTAATTTATTTTTTAAATGTTAAATCTTATAACGCTGGGATACTTACTGCCCTATCTAATTGTTGATGTTGCCTTTTTATTAGCAATTGTTTGAATATTAGACAAGACGACGCCATTTTATATAAACAAGCAAAATTGCCGCATTTGGCAATTAGTGTGGATTGTGGGCCGGTGGAATCATCGATCAATTTCACGCGTGTCATTCGCCAGTTACCAATCGCAATGCTCGGATGAGTCATCGAAAATTGGACTCAAGGCATGGCTCATATGAGACGTAGCCGCGGCCGACATTTGAAAGCGATAATCTTCAAATTATAAATGCCAAATAATATTTCTTCGAATGATAGTACATTCCCCATTGAGTTTGAAGTTTCTTTGCCAGGGAATCGGAATCCAAGCAATTTGAGTACTGGAAAGCGAATGAATAGATTAAAATTGTGTTATACGGGAGTTGTGTCGGCGGGGTTGTAGTCTGATTTTCGCACCGTGACATAAAGATGTAAGAAGAATTCCATCTACTAAATTTAATCGAAGTAGAGTGCATCCCGAGATAAACGATTTCATCAAAAATTGGGCGGTGCTATGCCCAATTTTCACACCGACTCTCATAAGGCCCTCGCATACTATCTCGGTGAAAAAATTGTATGTCTCTGAAGTATTTTCAAGTAGTTACTGATTTATAGCGTCTTTAGCAGTTTTTAACTGTACCGTTA
This sequence comes from Bactrocera dorsalis, assembly GCF_023373825.1. Classification (NCBI taxonomy): domain Eukaryota; kingdom Metazoa; phylum Arthropoda; class Insecta; order Diptera; family Tephritidae; genus Bactrocera; species Bactrocera dorsalis. Next base: position 80,616,294 of record NC_064304.1, read on the forward strand.
TATGGAGAGTGAGGGGGTTGTCTTCTGATTTCATGCATTTTCGCACTGTCGGTAGAGATTCTCATAATATTTGAGTTGGTTAAATTTGGCGGTTTAGGAGATATGTACATTAAACTTATTAGATGGCGGAGGCAATATTTGAATTTTTTTTGTCACAGTTCTATATCTTAAGTGAGTCCTGAGTTATGGCATGTCACAGGTTGTCGATTAATTGTAATTCGTAATTGTAATTGTAATCGCAATCTTTTTTTGTTCTAAGGAGACCACATACCAAGTTTCATGAAGATATCTCAATTTTTACTGAAGTTACACTTTGCTCGGACCGAGGGAATTCCAACTTTTCTCTTCATCCTGTTAAATATATATATATGTATATATATATATAAGTATATAACCCTATAAGAATCTCGCGTAGTTTTAGGTGATACGTACAACCTTTAGGTGAAAAAAGACTGTAATACTCTGTAGCAACAGGTTGCAAGAGTACAAAAAGCGTTTTGGCTTTTATTCAATGAACTATTTTGATCAGTTTTGCCTCCACTTCAGACACTTTAACAATCGTGCAGTACTTAAAGCCCATTATATACTATTTACATATGTATATGTACATATATTTTTTTAAGCATTATATACTATTTTCTCCGTTCCGTAGATTTTGCATCCCACGCAAATAATTGAAGTACGAAAGGAAGATCAAAGCGAAATACAGATGATAATAAGCAAAAATAAAAGCGTCAAGAGTCAACAGTTTATTTATTTACAGCAATCAAATGGAAACACACTGATGACAGCACGCCCTTCAGCATGACTTCCGAGAACCAGCCTGCCCGCACCACCGAAGCTGCCAGGACTGCATTGCCAAGGAAAAACTGCTTTTTCACCCAACTATCATCGAAGTCCTTCAATACGCGACTCTCCGGCTCCGCGGAGCGACAAACGCACAACCAGCAATCCAATTCACCCTTACATGGACCCTACAGGCAGACGCGCAGTGTGCCGGAGGGTCGCTTTGCCAGCGGAAGCGGTGCACAGCATTTAAAAACACTACTTTACGAGTTCCTGGCAATAACGTCAACCGCCGCGACAGTTGCAGCCACAACGACAGCGACAACAGGTTCACAACTCACGCACTTCAATGTTGCAACAGCGTCAACCGCAACACCGTCAATTGCCACAAAGGCAACTTCATTTGCGGTAGTGCCGACAACCTTCGCCACAACTCTGAGTGCAGTATTTCCCAGCATTACATCCCCAAATGCATTTATTCAAATGAATGCCAACACTGTCGGTGGGGATCCCCCCTATTCAGATGACAGCGCCCAATTCACTCCTTACGACTCTAGCACTGAGTCTGTTTTGAATGCTAGCAGTGTTACCGTGAGCTATGCCGCCACCACTGTCAGCGCTCACATGGCTGCCTCCATGGACGCCTACCTGGTGGCGTTACCCTGGCCGAAGGCGCTCGCAGTGGCAATTTTCGTGCTGCTGATCCTGGTGACGGTGGTCGGCAACACACTAGTCATACTGTCCGTGCTGACCACACGCCGGCTGCGAACCGTCACCAATTGCTTCGTGATGAACCTGGCCATCACTGATTGGCTTGTGGGCACGTGTGTGATGCCACCTGCTGTTATGCTCTATGTTGTTGGTGAGTTACAATTATGTATATTTGCTCATTCCTGCAATTGTTGTTGTTATTTGTGTTTGTTGACAAACCATCGTTGAATGTTGGCAAGCCAGCTCTATTTGCTTGTATGTGTGTGTGCGTTGGTCGAGATGTTTACTATGTGCTTCAAATGGCACATACAGTAGGTACGAATACTACGTTGTCATATGTAAGATGAAAATAGTGCAAAAAAAAAAGATTTGTCGTTTACTTGAAAAAAACATTCAAAAATATATGTTAATAGGTCTGTATCAGACACTTGGAGGTTAAAATCGAAACTTTTCGACAAGTTTTGAAACTTTTGTGTACGATATGTTCCTCAAACGGAAAAAGGCAATAAATTAAATACCTGAAATTTTTGCTCGATACCTTCGACAGCAGTTCGGGGTACTCTGTAAGAACCAAATTTATTCTATTTGATATTTTATCGAAATTGAGTTGGAAATAGACGCGATAGTACATTTTTCGTTTGCCACCTAAATTTAAAAAACATACTTGTAATGGTTGGTACATAAAATTGAAGAAGAATAAGTCTTTGAAAGTAAACGCCTTTACACAGTCTCTCTATGTATCCTATATGAAGATTTAGAGTAGGGAAAATTAATAAAAAAAATATTGTTTGTATGTTGTTGTACCAAAAATGTGTAAAGTCTGTCAATATTTCTCCTTAAATTCGTTCAAATTAGGGGAATCTGCGCTCGGATCCGAGAATCGATAACTTGTTTAATTACAATATATAAACACATTGCTTTCAACTATGAAAATCACCGACCATTAACATTTATGCTCTAGGTCCCGAATAAATCGTGAGATAACAAAACCATTCTCTCGATGTCATATTGAATTCATGAATCTTGAAGATACTAGGTAACATTCTGCAATCGCTCAATAAAGACTTTTCGAATGTGTCAAACGTACAAAAACCCTCATTGATTTTCAAAATTCTGAAGGGAATCTAGAATTTAATTTCTACATTGGCAACGGGACATTTTCACCCATTGTGCCTGGTATATAGCATATGTATGTATGTATTTGGTGAAAATAATATTGCTGCTGGGCATTGTGTCTGTGGTTTTAGGTGATTGACTTGTTACAGGTGCATTGCGAGCTCATTCGCTCTGTGGCGAACTGCTACAATAGACAGTTGTTTAAACTGATTACCGTGAAATTGTCCCACAGACAGGTGAATTGTGTTTGCGGTGATTGAAAAATTCATTTGCTATTGCTTGTGCGGTTATTGTTGCGTATGCGCGTATGTGTTGTTGTGGTGTGGCATGTGGTTACATTGTTATCAGTTACGAAAGTTAGTTTACCGATTGTCAGCGTACCGTTGGCAAGCGCCGTAGAATAATAAAGGAGGCAAGTGTTGATTCAAAAGTAATTATTCATCCATATTCCAGCAATAATTTCGGCACAAATAACTGTTTGTTTTACATCTCTTAGGAACCATTACAATAAAGATGATTTAGAATAAATTTAAAAAAGTACCAGTACCTATAAATTCCCGTTACATTGATTATAAGCAGAGACTTTTATAGGAGAAAATTGTAATTCCTCTTCGTACAAAAGACACAAAGTTCGAAAGGGCATTTCGTAACTTCAGAACTTATAACATGCTGCTGAAGTTGTAACATTGTTCAGCTTTAAGATTTCCGTTTGTTCAGTCGGAAAATTATATATCCTAATCAAAAAAAAAGCAAAAATTTTTAAATCGAAAATGAAATGCGTTAACTTCGGTTGCATTGAAGCTATAATACGCTTCACAAGTATACTATATAAGAACTTCACTCAGATTGGCCAGTATGTATGGCAGTTATGTGCTATAGTGACAAGATCTGAGCAATTTCTTCCGATAATACGTTATTGTCAAGATATTGTCTTAGAAAATAATCCATGCCGAATTTCGTGAAGATTACTCTTCAGATGAGTAGTTGGTTCCGATGCTAAAGTAGTCACATATCTGAGATGGCGACAAATGATCAGCTTTTTGAGTAGAAAAGGGCGTGCAAACATTTCGAAACAATACCGAACTGAACTGTGGGACTAGTTTCCGTATACATGAACGAACAGACAGACGGAAATGGCTAAATCGACTCACCTCGGCAGGGTCATTTATTCGTGGTTTGTGTGGAACATTACGATAATCATAAACACTAGTTCGGAGAGTCCGAAAGTAAATTTTTGGCGAGAGCTGAGTTCATATCATAGAAAAGCCAGAGATTTGGCATTGCCTAACAAAAAGTCACAATTTCTATATATTTCCCTTTTAAATTTATACTAGTCAATGCGGAATAAATTTTTCGCGACATATTAGTATGCAATATTGTCACACACACATACATATGAGCGAGCATAAGGACCTGTGTGCAGCAAATATAGAAAGAGTATGAAACGTAAAAAATTGTTCAACTGAACGAAAAACGGTTTGTGGCAGAGGAGCAGCCAACTGTTTTCGCAATTTGAGTAATCCGCACATCTATATTGGTAAAGAGAGTCAAAGGAGGGGGAAGGAGAAATATTTGATATACTGATGGTCGCGTTTATATCCCGTCCAGCGGGATGAGCTAATGAAAAACGCGCAGAAGAACAGAGGCAAAGGGGATAAACATGTTATATACATACATTCTTACATCCATATATGAACACTATGAGGTATGAGGGCAAAAGTTGTAATTGAAAGTTGATAAAGACGACAACAACAGCGAAAAAACTAATATGAGCAAAGTTTTACATGGAATGTGAACGCGACATTTGGCATGACTTTATTAAACTTTCAACATTTCGCCAGACACGCTGCTACTTCCTTGAATTCTGTTCGCTTGAATTGCTGCTCGATGTGTCCGCGTGAGCGCGTGGGCGGACCAGCTATTCGTAAACGCTTCATATCGCGGTCGTTTGCTAACAGCAATTAAGTAAAAGTGACGAGTGACTCACATGTGAATGCCACCCAGTTAATTAAAAGTAATTACTTCCTCGAAAGTCGCCGACATTAGGAAACAGGTTCTGTTAGTATACATTTTGAGAAAAGCTGCATTGCCCGAACTACCACTCACAAAGGAATATGCATCACTGGAAAGAATATCTACTCGCTCTGCAAGAGCTTTTCAACTAGTTTAAAGAGAGTATAACGGTGGTAATTGAAGTACTAATAAAGATATTTGAACTAAATGTCACATAACTAATACTCTTAGCTTTATACAGAACAAGCGTTGGAGCCCGTTGATCCTTGTCTTCTGCCACTATATGAATGACCCTAGCATGAACTAGGGTGCACTTGTCTAGAACAACTATGTACATTTACAACTGCATATTCAGACCTTTCTATTAAAACGAGCTTTAGAGTGAAACGCAGGTCAACTTTGCCGTCTTTGTAAGAGTTCTAAATAAACTCTGAACAAAAATGTTGACAACCGCTAATTGCCCAAATGATCTAAATGAAAGCGAGACGAGGCGGCCACCGAACTTTCAGTAGACCGAGGTTGTAGCGACTCGGATCTTCGGTAAACCGGTGTTCAACCATCCATGGCGCAATCAGTTCTGAAACCTAACCTAACACACCCGTTTATGTTCAAGAGCTTAGAAGGAACGCTTTCAAAAACATTTATCTTTTCAATCCTTTTTCCTTATTATAAGAGTTCGACATACTCTCAAAAAACTGGATACTCTTGGTTGGTTGGGTATGCATGTCTGTCTGTGTGTATGTGTATAAGTGTGTTGTTGTTACGTTTATGTGCTCACATCGCCTATTAGACAAGTAAATATATGAACATACAAGGATTAGAGGCAATTAAGACAAGCAGGAAAGCCTTTAGGTGCTTTGCCGCGTATTTTATTGTATGTTTACAGTTTGTTTTTGTTGTTACTGTGTAATATAATTGCACCTTGTCCGTTAGGTCACATCTGCTAATTACACACACTCACTAATTTGCCTGTTTGCAGCGAGTGTTTCCAAGGAAGCCAGTAGGTGCAGGTAATGCCGGCGTGTGATGGCGCGCTTGTGTGCCTGTGTATGAGTGTGCTCATATGTGTTTATTTGTCAATTTGTGCAAGTTTACTGTGAACATTTAATGTCCTCGCAACAAAACACCACACCAAATGTTTACTAATCCTAGCCTCTTAATCTTCCACATATTCGCCTCAACGGAAACTCGACTTTAATGGCTGCGCTACACACACCTACATATAACGCATACATCGGCAGGTAGCTGGCACTATGGTTGGATCTTGTGCGACATTTGGATTTCACTGGACGTTCTGCTCTGCACCGGCTCCATACTGAGCTTGTGCGCCATTAGCCTGGACAGGTAATTTACAATGTTCTCATACTAACAATGCGAACACACACAATAAAAATACATCTACATACAAACACACTGCTTTATTGAAAGTGTCCTGGGAAAGCGCGGTGCTTTAGGTATAATTGCAAAAAAGGTGAACTATGTTCAGTCATTTTTCACCTCTTCCGTCATTGTGCTGTCCACTAATCGCTGCCGCTGTCATCGTCGCAAATCGTCAAGTAGGGGAGCAGGGTGTCCTAAAAATTGCGCAAATGTATTTGCCGTTATTTTTTATTAGGTCTAGCCATTAGAGTTTTCGTCGGTTTGTTACTTTCTATACCTTTTGTTGTTATTTATACATTTAATGCGGTCTACACAAGTCTCAATTACAATTTAATGACACGTCTATATTTGACTCATGTATAGCATGTGGGTATATGGTTAACGTATTTCGTGAGATATATGTATAAAGATAAGTACCATACAAACTGACCTGAACCTAACTTGCAATTGAGAAATAATGATGTTTCAGAGAGATAAGAAAATGCACCTCTAACGCAGTTTTATGAAAACAAAATATTGGATTATTAAAGAAATTATTTTAACTTAGTCATTGCTTAAAACTTACTAATTATTACAATTTCTGTCGTTATTCGTCTTATACAGCACAGTCTTGCAAGTTATATTTTTATTGTTTCACTAAAAGTTTTTAAAATTTCAAAGAAATTCAGGAAAGCGTTTAAAACTACACGATTCATTACACGCCTTATTGAAAGCCTCATGGTATCAATTGCTGAGTGCTTCTCATTTCGAATTTCTCCGGAAAACCTCATAAAACTCACAAAGGGCTCGTGCAGTTGGCGGTACTATGAAAACGAATTGATAACATCTTATTTATTTCGCAGCTAAAAATACAAACGCACTAGCGAAGGGAGAAAAATGGCGCTATTACGTGTCAGTTTACCATTGCAGCGAGCGAAAGGAGCTGAGCTGAGGCAACGCCAAGTGCAAGTTATCTAAAGTATCAAACACAAATAAGAAAAGTTGGATAAGTGCTGTTATTTTTGGTCGAATTTACTGTTTTCACAATTATTTTTCTATTTTGCTTGTTCTCGCTCGTATCGTAATATATGTATGTATATGCCGCTACAAGACGCAGATGATTCATGTACGTACACTGCCACTTTGTCAGTCAGCAGTTTAAATGCCAAATGATTCTAAAAGAAGGAAAAATTAACTTTGGTTGCACGCAACCCTTCCCAAAAACAAAGTATACCTTATAAGTACTTGATTTTGATTTGTCAGTGTGTAAGGCAGCTATGCATGTATGTATATGCTATAGTTATTCGATCTGAACAATTTCTTCGGATATAGTATCATTGCCTTAGACAATATCTTCTCCTTTACTAGTGGAGACACCGCTTACGCGATTATAGCCGAGTTAACAACAGCGCGCCAGTCGTTTCTTCTTTTCGCTACGTGGCGCCAATTGGATATTCCAAGCGTAGCCAGGTCCTTCTCCACCTGGTCCTTCCAACGGAGTGGAGGTCTTCCTCTTCCTCTGCTTCCCTCTGTGGTTACTGCGTCGAACACTTTCGGAGCTGGAGTGTGTTCGTCCATTCGGACAACATGACCTAGCCAGCACAGCCGCTGTCTTTTAATTCGCTGAACTATGTCAATGTCGTCATATATCTCATACAGCTCATCGTTCCATCGAACGCGATATTCGCCGTGGCCAACACGCAAAGGGCCGTAAATCTTTCGCAGAAATTTTCTTTCGAAAACTCGCAACGTCGACTCATCAGTTGTTGTCATCATCCAAGCCTCTGCACCATAAAGGAGGACGGGAATAATGAGTGACGTATAGAGTTCGATTTTCGTTCGTCGAGAGAGGACTTTACTTCTTAATTGCCTACTCAGTTCGAAGTAACACCTGTTGTCAAAAGTTATCCTGTGTTGGATTTTCAGGTTGACATTGTTGGTGGCATTTATACTGGTTCCGAGATAGACGAAATTATGTGTGACTTCAAAGTTATGACTGTCAACAGTGACGTCAGAGCCAAGTCGCGAGTGTAACGACTGTTTGTTTGATGACAAGAGATATTTCGCCTTGCTCCCGTTCACTGCCATACCCATTTGCTTTGCCTCCTTGTCCAGCCTGCAGAAAGCAGAACTAATAGCGCGGGCGTTGAGGCCGATTATATCAATATCATCGACATACGCCAGCAACTGTACACTCTTATAAAAGATTGTACCTGCTCGATTAAGTTCTGAAGCTCGAATTATTTTCTCCAGAAGCAGGTTAAAAAAGTCGCACGATAGGGAGGCGCCTTGTCTGAAACCTCGTTTGGTATCAAACAGCTCGATTCTGACGGAGCTTTTGGTGTTGCTCAACGTCAGTTTACACAGCCGTATTAGTTTTGCGGGGATAACAAATTCAGACATCGCGGCATAAAGGCAGCTCCTTTTCGTTCTGTCGAAAGCAGCTTGGAAATCGATGAAGGGATGGCGTGTGTCGATTCTCCTTTTATGTATTTTTTTTTTCAAAATTTGGCGCATGGTGAATATCTGGTCGGTTGTTGATTTGCCAGGTGTAAAGCCACACTGATAAGGTCCAATCAGTTTGTTGACGGTGGGCTTTAATATTTCACACAATACGCTCGATAGAAACTTAAACGCGATGTTGAGGAGGCTTATCCCACGGTAGTTGGCGCAGATTGTGGGGTCTCTTTTTTTATAGATTGGGCAGAGCACACTTATGTAAATTCCAATCGTTGAAAGGCTTTCGTCCGACCATATTTTACAAAGAAGCTAATGCATGCTCCTAATCAGTTCTTCGCCGCCGTATTTGAATAGCTCTGCCGGCAATCCACAGAAAAGGAAACCCCACAATCTGCGCCAACTACCGTGGGATCGGACCCCGCCGTTTTTATGTTCTTCAGGCGAGTAATTGGTATTCGAACCTCTTCATGGTCGGGCAATGGAACGTCTGCGTCATCTATTGGGAGATCGGGTTCACCTTCTCCTGGCGTTGTGCTTTCACTGCATTCAGCAGGCTGGAGAAGTGTTCCCTCCATAATTTAAGTATGCTTTGGGCATCGATGACTAGATCACCTTTGGTGTTCTACAAAAGTATGCTCCGGTCTTGAAACCTTTTGTTAGTCGTGCTCGAATTACCATTTGCTTGGGGATTTGACTTTAATTTTCCATATTTGAATAATTTTTAATGGTGAATTTAATAAAGTACTCACTAATTTACTCAATAACGGTTCACGTACATTTGCACATTTACCACCACATTTAAGTTAAGTATTATTTTTTTTAATTCAGTTAAAAATAACTTTTCAGCAGCTTTTGCAACAACAGCGTTTTCTAATGAATACAATTTTGGGGTGTTCTTGACAGCGGCAACATTGTGGCAACGCGGAACAATTGCTCTATTATTTAATTCATTTCTATGTTTTTACATCAATTTGATTTCTGAAAATGGACTATTTTTAGATATCTCGCAGTGACTCAACCCCTAAATTATTCCAAAAAACGCCGTTCGAAGCGCTTGGCATTGGGCATGATATTCATTGTGTGGGTGACGGCGCTATTAATCACATGTCCACCGTACTTGGGGTGGTGAGTATTTTGCTACTTTATTCATATTTTCATAAAAAGTTGGAATGAATGGTCAAACTTTTGAAAGTTTAAGTTTCTTGATAAAGCCAATAATATTAGGATGTTGCTATAAGGTCTTTCACAACGGTTATCAAATATTGAAAAGAGCTAAGCATTCTTGAGTGATAAATCTTTAGCTTGCAGTATTCGTTCAGCAATCAAAGGTGATTATCTCATAGGCCTTGATAAAAGACAGTAAGTAAAGACAAGGAGCGAAAGAATGGTAGAATAAGACATTGCAACACTTTCATCCAGATAAAAATATAGGTTATCTTGTGGTGTCATCAGTGGAAGTACAGAAGACTTTGTATGCAAGTGCTATGGAAATTTGGAAGCTGCTTTCGGTATGGCGTCATGTTTTGTTTCTATCATTTTGTGTAGAAGGAGTGGCTTGGTCGGATCTGTAAAACGAGTCCAGAGAATATGCATGAACTATTTATTTATTGATTGAAAATATAGTTAAAAATTTGTGTGTGTGGAAGTTTTTTTCATATATGTTTTGAAGAACTAAAGTTTTATTAGAATTTTTTAGGCATACAGTTACATTGGCACCAAAAATTAGTTGAGACGAGAGCCAACTTACATTCTCCTCATTCCAACAAAAATTTGTTTCACTTCTTCTTTTCCATAAGAATGTCTTCAGGAAACTAGAGCATATAACTACCACTCAGTGCCAAAACTAAGTTATTGTAAGGAAACTTTTGTATTTGTGAAAGGTTTTATGGCGGTGCAACAAATTTCATGTTTTTTTTTGTTGTTGTCTTAATGCAGTTTTAGACTATTAAGTTATGTTAAGTTATTAATATTCCAATAAGTATAATACATATTCATTTATATAAGGCATTGCTCTAACAAACTAGTGTAGATAGCTTGGCTACTGAATTATCAGTTCATAGTCTTACTTTCACTACCTATTTACTAAATTAACTACTTCTGTCGAGGTTTATCTTTTTATGTGTTCAGAAAGCGCCTGAGGATGAAAGAAATGGAATGTTGTAAACAATGTTTACCTTTATTCTAAGAAGATATGTATGAGTTATACTATTTCCATCATTGAAAGTACTTATAACCAAACCGGTGTTTAGTTCTTCTCTCTCGTGCTCTCATAGGCGCCAGGTGGGCTGGACCGTACTTAAAAATTTTATAACTGCGTTAATACATAGATGTCATTTACAATAAACCGTACTCACCACAATATCTTTAAATATATATGTGCAATTGAACCAGCGACAAGCTTTCTGGGCCACTCTAACTCCAAATCTGTGCACATTATGAAAATCCTACAGAAATTTCATTTTAAGCTGTATCCTTTCGGCTGTGTAAGTTTTAAGATCAGAAAATAGCGCAAAAAAGCCTAACATATTGTTCATAGACTCACGTTTTTATCGCCATACTGCCACTTTTTAACTGCAGACAATCTGCTGGAATTGCTTAACACTGAAATTCGCCGCCTTTGCCGCAATGCATCAGTCAACATTGAAAAAAAAACAAGAAAAGCTTCTGAATAAAAGCGAACTTTTGCACATTTCACTTATGAAACACATACGCACGCACATTAGAGTTTTTGCACATCACTAAATTGTTTCGTCAGTCTTCCATGGATCCGTACCGACACAAAAAAGCCACTTCGTAAGTAAGTATGTGTGCATGTACACACGAGTTAAAGTGCCTTGCAGTGTGAAGTTTGCAAGATATTCCCACATAATGCCGATAACATTATACTGTTATTAAAATGCACATAAAATGCGTAAAACGACGCAATAGAAACCTACAATACATTGCACATAAAAATATGTACTGCAGTAAACGGAGGAGTTCGAGCGTGTACTAAAGAGGCTGCGTGGAACATTAATCCAGTTAAGATACAGGGGCAACGCAAGCCCAAAGATCTCTTATACAGACACGCATTTTATCAAATTCTGGAAAATACGGAAAATAGAGTTTCTTTAAACTTCTAAAAAATCGACCGATATGAGATTAACCACCATATTTGCACTTCCTTGACAATCTGGTACTATTATCTTTAGAAGAGCGTGCCCACTTAAAAAAAAGTCATGAAACGAAGTGAAAATTAATTTTTTGAAATCGACTTAATGCGTTTTCAGATTGCTATCAAGATTTTCGGCTACTGATAATCTCTTTATTTCATATTTAGACTAGTAACAATTTAAAGCTAGAACTTCATAATCATCTCTTAACAATCAGCTCTATATTCTAGTGTTTTTTGCCAAAATTTTTTTTCTTTCGCCGCACAATATCTGGCTATATTTTAGGAATAGTTGTCCACTAATTTTTCTTTGGTGATGTAGTTTTATGTCATCTAGGGTCTTGCACTTGACAAGAGGTCGGGTACGGAGGGTTAAGCATCTACGCGGATGGTGAATTTACAGCAAACTTAGATACCCGAATAGCTTCCATTTATTAGACCACTGAAGTGGCTTGCAAGCAGGGATAACAGTATTAAAGAAAGCCTTCTTATTCTGACAAGGAGTGTGCTCACAACAAGGAATATATTTTTGTAATCAAAAAACAATAAGACATTTTAATTTAAATGTGCGGAATCAAATTTCTGGTGCCGAAACGTTCAGAATGTTGGAACTACGTCCAGGATAGCTATCAACATCAGACAAAGGAATGGGTGCTAGAGAACTGACGAGTAGTGGTCAGAGATTTTACTGACATCGTTGACAATCGAAAGGATTAGTGAAAATCATTTCGAAATAGCATTTGGGCCTGATGAAAGTTAAAGCGCGATTGGTTCCAAAATCATTAAATTTTTTCGAAAAACAGCGTTGCGTTAACGTCTTTGAAACAATGTTTTACGATCAACAGGATGTTATGAAACTTATTATTATTGAAGATGATCTTGGGTCTATGACAGACGGCCGAATATCGTAGCAAAGGTGAACCGAAGCCCGAAAACCCATACAAAAGCATGGTTGAAAAAGACGTTGGCACAAGTGTATTGAGGCCATGAGTTATTACTTTGAGGGGAACGACATAGAAAAAATAAAAATAAATCAAAAGCTTTTCTATCTAACTATTTTTTCTGTATATGTATTTCCGCCGCAATAGCCGATCAGCTTTGAGCTTTGACTAAAGTCTATTAGGGTTTCGTTAATGATAGAGAAAGATTACCTTGATATCGTAGCGAATACAAGAGCCGCCATCTATATGTCGACTGGTGCGTTAGAATCTGCTACTTTTATCGATTGCACTGTGAGATTTCATGACATTTCATTGATTGGAAGTGAAGTTATTGCGTTTTAAGTGTTAACATGTTTGTGTTATCGGTGCAAAAATGAGCTTCGAACAAAGAGCCAACATTAAATTTTGTTTTAAAAATGGTAAAACATTTTCCGAAACGTTTCATGAAACAAGTTTATGGCGATGATTGCCTATCCCATAGCACAGTGCACGAGTGGTCGTGATGACATAAATTGCGATCAACATGTGGGCCAATCAAAATCCGTGATCACCGGAAATTCCATCTAAGCTGTGCGTCAAAAATCACCCGAAATCATCATTAATATTCATGGAAATGGAATTGAACGTCTCCAAAACATCGATTTATCGCATTTTTACCGAACATTTGGGCTTAAGAAAGGTGTGCACGGTTTGTTCCGCAAAAATTGCTCAGAATCCAATTATTTGACCAAAACCACATTTTAACCATTAACCACTCCCCGTATTCACCTGTTATAGTGCCGTGCGACTTCTTCCTTTTCGGAAAAATGCATTTGCCCATGCAAGGAAAGCGTTATGCAGTAGAGGCCATTCAAAAGGCTTGCACCGGCATACTGGCGGCCATACCGGCCAAGGAGCTAAAACACTATTTCGATTTGCCGAAAAAAACCATTTGTTTTGTTTTTTCAAGTCATGTTTTCTTTGGAACGCACCTTGTACAACAAACTAGTTCACGATAACCTTTCAATAGACAGATGAACTAACCAGAACACGTACTAGGCACCTAGATCCGAAAAAGAAGGAATTTATATGCCTCTGCCTTGGAGATATTTAGTCGATAATCATACTATAAATACACCTGAGTCTCGGTGGAGTTAATCCCTGGCTCAACAAGCAGGCCAATTTGGCATGGATGGAATATGGGCCGCATATTCCGACTATTAAAATTCAAAAGTAAAGACATAGTAACTCTAGTACGAATGCTAAAAAGATCACTATATAATTGGCAGACATGACATTAGATTGGGAACACCATACAATAACTATGGTAAAAGCTGTCAGAAGGAGAAGACTAAAATCTCTTGTATGGACTTAATCAGAATAATAGCCCCGTTGGTTTCAAAATGGGCCGCCTAAAGTCCTAGGTGCGTTGTCATACATCCACTCTATCTACCTACCTACTTTTCTATCTAGACCACATCGAAACAGTTATATCAGTTATATTTGACCATAGCTTCAAACTATTCCTACTTCAGAGAATAAAATGTTATTTTATTGGAAACTTTTTCCGTAACTTTATAATTTATAACATTGGAAATTCGCCAGCTTTTACGAAGCTTGCTCTAAAAAGTATTTACGTAACATCTACCAGCAAAGTCATAAAATCCCGCTTCAAGTAAATATATAGTCCATATGTATGATAGAGTTATATGTGTGAGATCCACTAGTGTTCACCGTTATGTTGAATATTCGCATTTAATGTGCTGGTTTTTTAGCTCTTTCTTTGTTATTTTTTATTAGGTATGATCCGGGACGTCGGCACGAAGGTAATGTCGTTTGCCGCTACAATCAAAATAAGGGATATGTGGTGTTTTCCGCAATGGGCTCATTTTTCATTCCGCTCGCCGTTATGATGTACGTTTACATGAAGATTGGCTATGTCCTCACGTCGCGGAGACAGCGCATGGTGCGTGATGCGGTAAGTTGTGACAACTAGTCGTGTGTGTGCAAACAGGGTGAGCGTGTGTGTGTGTGATAGATTATGTGTATGAGTGAGCTTCAGTACGCTTGGCTTAATTCAAATGGCGTGGATGAAGGTCTGTGTCATTTCGCATTCCCAGCCGTGCAATTTCGGGGTGTGAATTTGATTAATGCACGGAACAATATTTTAACACTTACTAAAACGGTACTAAGAAAGTTTATCATCATTTATTTTATCTTTCACATGCACTCGCTTGGCGTGCGCTAGAAGTCGGAGCGCACCGCGGACCATGATATAGACTGTGACAACTTTATTTCCGAGTCGGAGCATTATCAATGTGCCACGCCGAAATTTCCCTCCTTCAAGTCGCGTTGGGGTAGCGGCCATGCAAACAGCAACAACTGCTCTGCCAAAAATCTCAGTTTACATTGCAGCAAATGCAATAAGGCCTACCTCGGCAATGTCAACGGTGGTAGTGCCAGCATTAATGGTGGCGGTCTCAAGCATCAGGCATCGTTCTACGAGTTGGTTGAGGTGTCACGTTTAACATCAATAATTCAGTGTTCGGCAATCAATTGTAAATACGCCGGCGTCTGTATGCATTCCAGTGCGATGGGTGTGCCGCTGGCCGAACGGCGCTCCTCCTCATTGCCCATGCAAGAAGTGCACTTCATCGAGGATGGCACGTCGTTTTCTAATAATTGTCTGGCAGCCAACTCCACGCTTACCACAAGCATGACCACAACAAGAGGTTTGAAATTCAATCCGATGTTGGGACAAAATCAAGATCAGGCGCAAATAAACCATCACCACAATCACCACCATCATGCCCATCGCATACCGATGCGTGTGTCCACAACGAAGCGGGATTCGAAAACCGCCAAGACGCTGACCATCGTTATGGGCGGCTTCATCGCCTGTTGGCTGCCGTTCTTTACCTACTACTTGTTGATGCCATTCTTGCCCCCGCCGGCGGTGTTTGATGGTCTCATGTCCTTTCTGACATGGGTCGGCTGGGTGAACTGCGCGATTAATCCTTTCATCTATGCTTTCTACAATCCCGATTTTCGCACCGCCTTTTGGCGTTTAACTTGTAGACGCATTTGTAAGCAGAAGCCGCCACTCAACCATATGGCCATGTTTCGGGGCTAAAATGGTGCACAGAGCATTAAGCGGAAGGCACTACCCAAGACAGTGGCTCTCTGCTACAGGACAATCAAATTACATTTTTTCCAGTGGAGAAAAATGCGCGGGTGTATATATTTGAAATGTAATAGTACTAGAGTGCCGTTGAAGTGCCATCAAAAAGGAGCTAAGAAATGTGAAACTAAAACAAGCAGAAATAAAAATGAAAAAGACATAGCAGGAGGGTCTGATGGTAGTGGTCAGTAGTGTAAGACTTCAGGGGGTTTGTAAAATGTATTTCAAGCTGATTGAAACAAGTAAGAAACTGTGGAGCGTTTCCGTTTTTCATTTCGGCCGTAAGCGTTGTCAGTTGTTGGTGGCAGGACGCCTGGAAAGGACAAATCTGCTAAGCAGCCCGAAGATTGATGGTGTAAACGAGCAACAAGGGAGAATACAAACTGTTGACAGGGAAATTAAAGCGTTGCCATTTATTTAGATCTGCCCAGCGGAGATTCTTCAGTCGGCAGTGGAGGAGCGCTGGTTCGGCAGCAGAAATGAAAATAAATTTGTGGCAGGTGCCTTTTCTCCTGAGCGCATTCAAACGCTTGAAGATTTACAAACGAGCGAACAAAAGATAAACCTTTCATTTATTTATTAAATATTCAAAACCAAACACAAACGGCCGCCGCGTATATTCTAAAGCAAAAACTTAGCTGTAAACATACTTATAAATACAATATATAAACGTAGATATTTACATATTTAGGTAAAGTCTTAGCCAATTTGTGAAACCATATTGCCATATACAAAGTACTGTGTAAGCTTAGCTAACTTTATCTCTAAATCATAAAATAAACCTTAGCAAAGAAGCGAAATAAAAATACACTTCTTTTTTGAAACTGTATAACTGTTTAATTCACTTTATTCTTTTAAGAAAATATTTGCAGAATTTGTATGAACTTAATATTAGTTGAATATTATACATACATATATCATATTCAGAGAAAATAAACAGCTATTAAGTGGTAAAATAAATTGTTTACTGTGCCTTTTATATATACCTCTATTCTATTTACAGGGTTGGGTAAATACGTATACGTCAATACGTCTGAAACTTCGCACTCAAGTTCTGCATAGTGACCACGGCTTTCAAAAATCCAATTGCAGCATTAGAAGCTAAACCCTAAATTATTGATAAGGATTTGTCTTTGACAGACTTTCATTTCACATTGAGACTGTGAAAGTGATGAAATCAAATGATCTTCTCCACCACGATGTCAAAATCGTGCTTGGCTACTTTAACGTCAGGGTGGGCAAAAAAGGTATATTTGCAGTCGGTGAATCCAGCCTCCATGATGAAGCATCGCTGATCGACTTTGCCAGGCTCCGAAATATGGTTATCTGTAGCAATAGATTCTTGCACAAGATAATTTATCAAGCTACCCCACTATCTCCGACACGAAAAGTTACCTTCCAGATCGATCATGTTGTTATCGACGGAAGACATTGATTCGGATCACAATCTTGTTGGAGCGAAGCCATGCACTCGACTCTCAAAACCGGATCATATTATTGTAGAACTGATGCCCACAGTATAGTGAAATTATAGAGGGAACACTGTCGGCGTTACGAGGTTTCTAGAGAAAGGTTCTGGGGTAAGATTTATGCTCCTTTGTGCATTGGCTATGGCGAATACCGCAGTCGATGGAACGATGACCTGTATGAGATGTACGACGATGAAATGGTTCAGCGACCTCCACTCCGTCGGAGGGATCAGGTGGAGAAGAAACTGGCTGCACTTGGTATCTCGAACTGGCGCCAAATTGCGAAAGGAATGACAGGCGCGCTGTTGTAAACTTGACTGTAACCGCGTAAGCGGTGTCTACGCGAGTAAAGAAGAAGAAGTAAAGAAGTGTGAAATATTTCTAGATGCTTCTAATTTATTTTATAACAAAAAAGGTTACCGTGGCTATAATACTATATTAACAAATACAAAAGACTCCTTACAAGAGCTTTAATCGGAGAGTTTCCATTTCAGCTATACATATGCTTTAGTGACACGATCTGCACAACTTGCACTGTTGTTTTTAACAATATCCCATGTTAAATGTGATGAAGGTATAACCTCAAAAGAAAAAGTTTTCCATATCAGCACTTTATTGCATATGTATGTACGAACTCGAGCATATTTAATATAAACAAAGAAATACTCACATGATAAAATGCATTTTTTTTTCAATATTAATACACTATAAAATAATATCAATAAATTTATGGATTACATGCTTAACCCCTCTGAGATCCGATTTTCTCTTTACGGACCTTAACATATATACTCTAGTTGGATAATAGGCCACTAGTGGTCTTGAATACATGGAAATATTAAAAGGTCGTCAAATATCTCTCTTCCGCTTTTTTGCTCTTTATTCAATGCTTTATAAAAAGTGTTACAGTGATCGGATTTAGTTCAAATATGCGCCGTTACGTTCGATAATCTGTTCCCATCTCGTAGAAACCCCCTCCTTATTTGCGAAGAACTTGGACAGCCACTTTTCACAAGCCTCTTTTGAGTTCAACTTTACACCAACAAGAGCTAACGAGCTCCCGTATCTTATGAGGAGACATCAACGTAGTGTGTGGTCTGGCGTTGTCCTGGTGGAACACAACGTGTGTAGTGTTCGACGCTTCTGGTCAATCGCCTGCTTCAAGCGGTCCAGTTGTTTGCTGTAGATGATAGAATAAAGCGTCTGGCCATATGGGAGGAGCTCATAGTGGATGATTTCTTTCCAATCCCACAAAACACACAGCAAAACCTTCCTGGCCGTCAATTCCGGCTTGACCACTGTTTGGGACAATTCACCGGCCTTCGACCAGGACCGTTTTCCATTTTTCGTCGCCAGTCACCATCCGCTTCAAAAATAAATCGAATTCGTTCCGTTTCAGCAGCACATCGCAGGCGTTGATTCGGTCCAGAAGGTTTTTTTGCGTCAAATCATGCGGCACCCAAACATCAAGCTTTTTTTGTGTATCCAGCCTTCTGCAGATGGTTTAAAATGGTTAGGTGACAAATTCCCAATGTAACGAGATGCTACATGCCGGTCTAACTCGATGTTTTCCATGATTTGATCGGTATTCGTCGTCACAGGTCTTCCGCTGGCAGGCTTATCCATGCGCTCTGAATTGTCAAAACCATTCCTCCGCAGTTCGAAGTGATAGAGTACCATCACCCAAAACACCATTAATCTCAAGGAACGTTTCATTAGCGGATTTATGTCAAGACCTTTAAAAGATGTATGGTATTGCCAGATACGAGCTCTGTAGCGCTTTATACATAGATCCGAAATTCAAAAGACAGAAAGGATGACAACGTTAATTTCGCTATAAGATTTCAAAGGCCTGAACTCGAAGTCTTATCAATTCCGGCAGATAACGTTTTGGCCCATTTGATTGGCTACCAAGATTGTGTGATATCACACCGTCTATGCTGGCAATCTCGCTTTAATTCAGGCAATTGAAGTTTCTGTGTTTATTTTCTTAAACAAAGTAGGGAACCTCGAAATGGATGAAACTTTATATTGGTAAAAAGCGAACAGTAACTATTTCTTTATGCAAAGAAACCCACAGCGCCTTTGAGGAAATTCAGCACTTGAGTTTTAAAGAATTTTGGATTATTGTTACGGTGTAAGCCCTTCCATTTTAATTCTCCAAAGTACACGGAACATAAATCTCAAACAAATATGTTTACTCTGAAAATTGTTTGGTTTTACAACTGCATATCGCGCTAGGAAACTCTATACCTGTAAGAATATGTTACATTTAAGATGCTACTTTCGTACTCTCTAAGTATTTTAATATCGAAAAGAAATTAGTAAAGTTGTTAAAGTTAGCCAAACGGGGAAAAACGTAGTGCATTAACTATTTTTTTATCTGTTCATTGTTTAACCAAATTCAAACCATACTTTCTTTTCTGGATCTGCTCTGACTTGACGGTATATGTGGGTCCATACAAGAAAATTAGGGGTATTCAGACCAGCCTTGTTAATTCGTTAGTCGTTATTCGCTAGTTTTTTACATGCATTTTGTTTTTGTAAAAACAACGAACTATCCATGTGGCAAGCTTGATAATTGTTTCGTTACTCGGTAATATCACATCAGCTGTTCTCCAGTAATAATTTTGATCTGCTCCACATAATTTTCAATTAAATGACTGACAATTTTTGATTTTGCACTTTGTTGAGGCATTTTTACTCCTTAATAAAATTGAATCAGCTGTTTCGGAATAAAATTTACCATACTACCAAGATAGAGCAAAAAGTATTGTAGTACTCACAACTTCCAGATATTCAACAATAAATTCTTCTATAACTGATTACTATACAAGTCCGACTTGGTTTGAAGCTCGGTCTGCAAAGTAAAAGATACCATGTCTTTATGTATTCAAAATTGTCCCCACAAAATCCTTGAAATTTCTGCCAGCGAAAGCAACAAATCGGTCGTAAATTGGAAACTTGCATCACTAATCATTTACTCTCCAACACCCGAAACGTAAATTAGAACGAGGTTACCCGAATTGCATATTTACCCACCACGAAATCCAGCCCTGAAAAGCGCGGTTTTCGATTTTCAATTTATGCTGAAATGCTTGCGGTGGCGAGTGGGATGCCGCAACGCACACATTTACCGTTGCAACTACGCATTAGCGCTGACGAGCGATTGCTATCCTCACAAATTTGTGTAATTGTGTGTGCGCGTTTTATCTCTTCTCGAAAATCCACAGGTCTGCGGACGCAGTTTGCATTCAAAAGCGAAGTTCCCAACAGCAATACATTCGCTCCAGAGTCTACACAGCCATCTGCCTTTGCGCATACACTTACATCGCCATTTACATACAAGTACATGGAAATCTCTATTCGATTTGCAGGTGTAATTTAAGTTTCGCCATTTTCGTGTCCTCTGTACCACTGAGAACGGGATAGTGGTTGGAAGTGATTTCATAAAGTAAACAGGTGATTGCAGTTTGCGGTTTGAGGAAATGTCTTCATCCTTGTATCTTGACGAAAATCTTTGCCTTGGTGAGAGAAATTTCGATTTCTGCTTATTTGAAAGTAAAATATATATGTACATACATAACTATTTAGTTGTTAAACTTTTCAGAGGAATAGCGAAACAGTGCTTAGTGCCGTCTCAGTAGTTTTTGTTGTGCGCTATGACTTAGAGCACTAGCGGAACTAGATACTAAAGATAACTTCTGGCTTACTGCTAAAATTTCATTGCTTTGGAGCGTTTGTGTTAGAACAAAGTTATAAAAAAGAACTCAGAATTTTCTTCGACTAATATATGTATATGTATATCGGTTTTCAAAAAGTATTAAGGGTTTCACATAGTCTCACAAAGTTACAAGTTATAACGATCTGCAAATATAGCGTTCAGAGTAGTATTTGCGTAAACTGATTTTAGTATGCAATCCATCAACAAATTTTTTAAACTAGTATACTAATTTATGATTTTATGAAAACATGTTTTATGACACGTTGTGAGTACTCCATATGTATTTATCGCTATGATTTTCGGAACACTTTTGACACGTTTGAGCTAAACATCAACCCGTCGAAAACGATCATAGCCTTGTTCACCAAGAGAAGGTCTCCGTCGAACCTTAACCCTTGGAGACGCAGAGTTAGAGTGACTAATTAGACCAAATATTTGGGTATCACTTTGGATTGCTCACTTCGGTGGTTTTGACCATGGTTAAAGGCACAAAAACACTCATGGTGTCCAATCGCCTGGCCGGTAAATTCTGCAGCTGCATGCCAAGGATCATCAAATAGATTGTTATATATGATTTTTTAGTAGGACTTCAGCCTATCGAAATTGCAAAAACTTGAATACGTTAGCTTATATACTCGTATAGCTATACTATATACGGGATAATTCCTAGATCCAATCAGTAACGATTTGGAAAACGCTCTAAGGATCATACACCAAGGGGTGATATCGCATTTAAGTAATATGTATATGCATGTAAAGTGATGCTGGGGTCTACATGGGGCCTATCACTTGGCCTTATGCATTAGTGATACACGGTAGTGGTCAGGCTAATCTTGATTTACCGTGCTTTGATGTGGATGTTAATATAGAAAAATTCTCTCCATAACGGGAATGCTAAGAACCACTCCAACGGGTGCATTAGAAAGGCTACTCAAGGCTAAGAAATCGAAATTGCCTTTGAAAGCTATGCAAGATTGGCAGCGTTAGGTGAATTATTTACAAGGATCTTCGCGCTTTATTGGGTTCTCACTCAAAGAATGTGGATAGTGTGGAATCATGCGACTCACCAGCGTAACTTACAAGATGTATATACATATATATACAGATTTTTTAAAAATGGCTAATGAAGTGGGAGCCGGGATATATTGCTTGAGCTGGATCTCTTGCGCCTCTTCAAGCTTCCGGAGGACTTTGCTATCATGAAACTGGCAGAGATAGTTAGCAATAACCAGTCGGCAATCAAGGCAATAATATCGCATTTGGAAAGCAGCTGCATTAGGGTTCCAGGTCACAAAGGAATTCCGGGAAACGAAATAGCTGATGAAAATGCCACAAGTTCTATCCGTCTGGCTATCATTAAAATGGATACACAATGAAATTTTGGAAAGGGCTGACAGGCATATCTAGGCGAAATTAAATGCCTGAAGTACATGCATTATCGCTAAGTTCGTGCCAAGATGCCTTTTTCTCGCACCGTTTCGAAAGTACTACCGGAAAGTTGTTGACCTCAGTTGACACCTACTGGTATCATATGCGAATGCCGAATGGAAATATGTATGCAACGACGATACATGCAGAAATCGCAAAGAAGTAGGTTTGGGAGATACGCTGGAACACCTCCGGTGCCTCGGTCCAGCACTATCCAAAACTATTCTAACCTAACCTACGGCTGAACAACGGATACAATTCATATGTCCTTGACGACGGCATAAGAAGTCATGCTGGAACTCAATGCTTCAAAGGACAGCAGAAGAGTATTGTAGAGGGAAGGTAATCTCGTCCCAACAAATGAAGGCCTTGAGTCCCAGGACGGCAATAACAAAAAGATAAACTTCACAAAGAAGCTTTAAACAATAAGGCTGAGTAAAGTAAATCCAAGTTTGGCCGTTACTGAGGAATAGAACTATTAAGTGGTATACTGACGGCTAGAAGGCATTGGTACTGGTGAGTCAAAATCGCATACCAAACTTTCCATACTTATGGCATTAAACGCTATTACAGCTTTTGAGATTACATCACTATAAGTGCAGGAGGACATAGAACGGCTCAACGACCTATCAAAACCAAGTGCACCTAATCTGGGTGTCAGGGGGTAGCCGGAAATGAGTTGTAGGTCTGTTTAACATGCGTATAGCCTGTTGTGCAAACTCAGACTCCACAGGATTAAGTCCCTTGGATATACCATATGCATCCGAATAGAGAACACAGAGCCTCAATAAGACCCAGATGAGTTTAATAGCGTGCTGCGCCTATGTGACTCGTTATGACAGAGAGGAGGGACCTCAACTTATTTCTATCTATATACCTAACTACCTGTAAATATATTTTGGCAAACAAATTACAACCATTTCATTAACAAATAATATGATGATATTATTTTCCGGTATCGTTTTACAGTCTGCATACGGACACTTATTCGCTAAATTGCCTGAGAAAAGGGAAGGAATATGTGCTACAGCCTAAGGTTGCTTAAGAAGGCCGGTAATGACAACCCTCAATATATGAGTATGAAAATTACTGTTATTAATAGTGATATTAAAAACTTTGATAATATTACGGGATTTTATAGTTGGGGTATTTTCATAGTTTAAAAAAAGTTCACAAAAG